>NW_027210746.1:440000-542500 GCF_029030835.1 Brachyistius frenatus
GTGTTCTGGTCTGTGGTTCCTCCTGGTGTTCATGGAGACAGACAGGGTTGTGCATTGATAGGCTTTTGTTAGGTTTTGATGTTTTTTTTTGTAATGACTGAAATTCTATAAATAAATGATAAAAAAAGTAAAGGATATTACCTGCGTGCCTTTCTGTACATATAGAGCGTTATACTTTTGTAATACAGATGTAAATTAACCCAAAACATTACCGCAAATTTCACTTTTGAAAATATTTTAAATGTTCTAGATTTTGCATGATGTAGATAATCTGTTAGATGTTAATACAGTTTTTTAACGTCTGACAGATTATCCGATGTATTTGTAGCTCTGACTCTTGTCTCATAACGTCATTGTGTTTAATTGTGTTTCCTTCTTTGGAGAAGTTTCTCTGCAGACAGACCGGCTGATGCGTAATGAGATACCACAACTTTCTCTGTTTCGGGCTTTCTCTCCGTTCCATCAGAGGAAGTTCTGTTGGAGGTTTTATTGATCAATGGTGCAAATTCATCTCAGTTAAATCTGATAATAAAGTTTACTGCAGATTTACTTTGCTTCTAAGAGCAGAGACACTGTGACTCCAGTTTAAATGCTGGTGTGACCTGACTTCAGACTTACTCTTCTTTAGATTTACACAGTATTTTTTTTTATGAACTTAAATGGCAACAAGCCAGCATGAAACTGTAAGTGGCTTTTGAACAGTGAATATTTTCTTGACTGTCAGGCTTGTTGAGCGTCCACAGGTCAGCTCTTATTGGACCTTCTGAACAGACTGCATGGGATGTGAATGCAGTGTTTTGGGATGATCCTGTTCTCTTTAATAAACCAGCTGTAATTTTTGCAATCTGTCATTTTGACTTGTTTGCTTTCTTTACACTGTCCTATGAATTGAATTTTGTTATTTTTTACAGCACCAATCAAGAGAAAATGTACAGCTGCATCTCCTCTGAGCACACGAGCCGTGTCCGTGTCACACCAGTAAACAAGACGCACAGCCATGCATGACCCCTCCTGGTTAAGGTTTCTGTTGTTTACCTGCGGGCTTGCCAGCCACTCTATCACACATTAACCCCGGGGTGCGGCTAACGAACTTTGGCCTGCGCTGCTCTCTTACCTCATTAAGGAAACACTAAGCGTAGTGGGACGGTGTCTGAGACTGATAATAAACTGTACCTACCTACTGCTACACACACACACACACACACACACACACACACACACACACACACACACACACACACACACACACACACACACACACACACACACACACACACACACACACACACACACACACACACACACACACACACTCTGCTCTCTCACACTCATTCATTTAAGATGGTGTGCAAAGGTTAAGATGTGTCTGGGGAGGAGGTCAGGAGGAGATAAATAAGACAATATTCAATCCGGGGTTCAATACCCATCGTAGGAAGTAGCGTGCAGTGAGGCAGAAGTTTTACAAGCCCGAAGGCTCGTGGATCACAGAGGGGCCCCCGCCTGCATTGTTAATGCTGCGGTGTGGAGTTTAAATCAGCCATGCACCGTTATGTTCCTAATTGAGCCGCCAGCATCTTACTGCTAACTACCCCCTCCTCTACAAGACAAGCAGTTTGTCTGCCCTCGTCTGCTCCGATCCGTACTCATTATTTACACAGCAATCACCATCTATTACCACTTCTGTGAAAAAGGAGTTGGAAGCCTCCAGTTGCTCCTGGTGCTTCTCAAACAACGCTCCCGATATAAGCTCAGCTATATCGACTGCAGGAGAGCGACTGTTCACCAGAAGCACTTTGTTAATCTGTTGGACTTTTTCTGCAAACGGGATCAAATAAGTGGCCTCGGAGATGTTAAAAATGAGCCCGGCCCTCCAAATGGCATATACTTCAGAGGTAATGTGTTTGGTAGTTAAGGCAGCGACAGTGACTTATCCCCCCTCTGTCTTCAGCGAGCCAAGGCGCCTTCCCGCACCGCAAATGGACCATCTGGACCGCCTGTTATAGCTCCGAGCAGTACGACTTGACCATCATTTTTTAAAGGTCTTTTGTATTTCTTTATGCAGAAAAAGGCAATTTGATCATTAAGGTTGGGGGACATGAAAAAGTACAGGGTTATAAACAGACCTAATGGGCAGGATTTAATGAACTTTTGGAATCTGAAGAGATAAAAATCCACAAAGCCGGGGCCGGGCAGCTCCGAGATGAGCAGCGAGGAAGCAGTCCTGACAGCTGTATCATCCTGTGAGGAAAAATTGCGGTGATTTTAGAAGTCATTTAAAATTCTGACAGCCCAGTTGTGAAATATAGATCTATGCAGGTATTTTGGAGGTGACTTTTTCTTTTTCTCTCCCCCCTCCCCCTCTTTGCTTGCCTGAAAGTCTTTTGGCATTTGGAATAAGATATTTGGTTTCACTCTGTCTGGCTCCAATTGTGTGCCATCTAATATTAGTATTTGTATTAATTATCTTAAATTAACTGTCAAAGTGCTTAATTAGCATTATTAATGTTGTGTGGCAAAAGCACTGAGTGGAGGCTGAAAAATGGGGCGAAATACCTCAGACCCAACTTCATAGTAAGTCATCAAAAAGAGTTAATTACACTAATTAATAAAACTTTGGGGAGAGACTCATTTAACAGAGATGGAGGAAGGCAGGAGGCCGAAACGACTGCAGAAATATCTTCATCGTCTGGAATGAGAGGATGCCTCATCAGCAGCTTCTTCATTACCAACCTCTTCATCCTCAGAGCGGGTCACGAACGCTGTTGGCAGGAGATTCATGCTCAGTCTGGGATGTGAGGAACCTCTTATAAGAAAACTCAGGTCAACAGGTGGTTGATTTTTATCTCAGTTATTATAGGACAGACAGGATGATATAACAATGAACTGAAAAGCAGAAATATCCTAAATGTATCCTATTGTGTGCTGTCTGAAATTTATTGTAGATGTTTTTAGATTTTATTTCCCATATATTGACTGACTATGTATCCCAATTTAACCCAGACTAAAAAAAAAAAAAAAGGAAAAATAAATGAATAAAATACAAACTGATCACCAACAAAACAAATCTGCAAGTTAGCATTGCCATGTGGCCATGTTAGCACGCTGATGTTAGCATTTAGTTCAAAGACCTTCACAGAGCGGCTAACGTGGGTTAGACTTGCTTTGAAATTACAATAATCGTTCTCATGCAGGACACGTATCTCACATTTAAGCATTCATTCCTGAATGACATACGTTTGTGTTTGGTGGCGATGCCCTGAGAGAATCTGAACAAGCATGACAGACAGTCCCTGGAGATGTTACCTCCTCGCAGAGCCTGAGATTCATAACATTTCAATAAATGAGCACGAAATGCAGAAAGGAAATTGTATTTTGGTTGTGCAGCAGGAGGTGGGGGAGGAGGGGGAGAGGATTGCAGATCTACAGGAGGCCAGTGTAAAGGGATGTGATGGATAAATGAACTCAGTTATAAAGCGTTGGACGTTTTTTTTCAAGTGTCTCACATTTTCTAACAGTCCTGAAAAAGTGAATCCATCACCTGGAAACTGCCGGCTCTATTGACGTATTTCTAAAAGCAAAAGTGTTATCCTCTTTGAAACAGTGTCCATAGATAAAGGTGATATGTTTGAACAAAAGCACAATGAGAATTTGCCTTTTAATTATTTGTTCAACAAAACAATGAATGGTTGTAATATTCTTCTGTGTAAAACATTAGTAAGTGTTTTCAGAAGCCAGTTTAGCAGAAATAACTTCCTGTAGGCATTTTGAATAAGTGTCCATCGGCCCCTGAAGTCGGCTTTAAATCTTTGACCACTCTTTCATGCAAAATTCATCCAGTTGCAAAATGTTTTTCACATTTCTTTATTTCTTTTTGGACCAGTTCATCCCATAACCCTGCAGTTCTTCTTCTCGGTGGAGGTTCTGGTGTGCTGAGAATCATTGTTTCATTAAATGGTCAACCTCGGGTTCAACTTGGACAGATGGCTTCACATTTTGATCAACATAAATGAGATTCTTCTCCTCCAAAGCTGCCTGTGGTCTGTACCAAAAACTTCTACTGTTACTGTGGCCAAACAACTCTATCTTTGATCCGTCCAGAGGACATTATTCTAAAAGGGCCGGCCTTGTTCTGTGTTCTCAGGCAAACTGTAGTTTAGCTCTACATTTTCTTTTTGGACAGAAATAGCTTTTTCCCGTCACCCTCCCATGCAGGCCAAATTCTTACAATCTCTTTATTTTTTGTTGTAGACACACTTTGACACCAACATCTGAGTTACCTGCAGAATCTATAATGACTCTTTATGTATCTTGGAGACTTCGTTTTGCATCAAATGTTCTGCTCGGGCTGTATCTGCTGGAGCAGTAAATCCTTTGAAATCTGTGCCACTTGCAAATGATTTTCCTTACAGATTAATTTCAAATAATTTGGAGATCTTTTTAAATCCCTTGCCAGACTTGTTGGCATCCACTTTTTTTTTTTTTTCTGAAGGCTTTCGTTAGCTCTTTAGATCCTGGCATGAAAACACCACACACTTCAATCCGCCTCTTCAAGGTCTCGTATTGTATAAATTCAGATCTCCATTTCTTTTTTGATTATAAAACAAGTGTATAGGTGTTAAATAAATACTGTGCGAGTGTCCCAACACTCAGTCTACTGGATTTCGTTTTTCGTAGTTTATGTCCAAAGTTTTAGAAGTCCCGATATTTTTTTTTCTAATCCCACAGCTCGAACATGACGTGATCTTTAGATGTAAACTAGCTTGCTATCTTACTTCTAACTCATGTGAAACTTGCAAATTCTAGAATTTAGATGCTTTTCATCCCTCAATGGTGATGCATACATTAAAAAAAAAGAAAAAAAAGACGTGATCGTAAAGAGAACTACAAGCGACTCTGTTGTTTGCTTTTGGTGTCTAAAGGAGCGTTTCGAGATGTTTATTTTGTCACACATGGCTTCAGACTTAACAAGTGGATAGCAGAGAGAACTCCAATGTCAGAGGTTTAAATGAGTAATCTGTCAATTATTACTGTCAATTATTCTCAAACAGAGCCCAAAACAGGCCCAACCTCTGACTATAAGGAGGCTCTGATTTGAAGGTGTAAAACATTTTGAAGTTTGTGTTTCTGTGGATTTTGTTGCATCTATAAAACCATTTTTTTCCAAGAACATTCAGAATGTATATACATATACAGTATTTCCATATTGATAACTCCCAAAAACTGAAAATAAAATTAAGTTCAACAAACATCAACAGCAAATTTAGAGACACTTTGAGTATGATTAAAGGAGGCTGGAAACCACGGTGCTGGAACATGATGGAGAACAATGAATATAGTAAAGAAAATAGGAACGTGATGAATCATCAGCTTTATTTTTTAATTGCAGATCGCTTCTCTTTGTCGTCTGCTGCTTGAGCCGCACAGATGCTGTTAGCTCAGCCTCAAAATAGATGACAGCTCATCAAGATGAGTGTCAGGTGTTGGACTGAAAATGAGGAGGAGGAGGAGGTCGGGACTGACAATAGGCTTCCTAATCCAAGGAGATAAGATGCATATTGTTGTTGTGAGAACCTCCCATATTGCGGTCGTTATTGCATGAATTATTTACGTCGATATTGATCCCAGAGTGACCACAGAAGCTCGCTCGCAGCCGGCATATACAGCCTCCCTGAAATCAGTGCTTACATGGCTGCGGCCGGCCGTGTCATCCTCAGGTTCCTAACATTTGTCCTCCGAGTCCAAACATCCTGACTCCTCAGTGTTTGCGGACAGCCAGCGATTAAATATTCATGTTGAGTTGCATAACAGCCGGATCTCACAGTTGCACAACAGGACCATTTATCCGGCCGAGCCGCTGCACAGACAAGAGCCAGAATGACATCCTCCCCTGAGCGGGACTTCCACAAGGTCTGATGAGCTGCATGCAGCATCGTGGCAACTAGACCAAGAAGCCACTACGAGCACCCCATTAGAAATTCATGGGAAACAGGGCAAACTTTCCCAGCTGGAGACACAAGAAGCCGACAAAGGCTAACAACCAAGCAGCAGAATCATTCAGCAGATGGATTCACTCAGTTTCTGACTAATTCAAAGTAATGAAAAATATCTAACATGTAAAACAAATGATATATATATGTATTGTGATTCTCCCTAAAGGCTCGGGTAGGGAACAACTCACAAAATGAGTGCCGAGATCACAAACTAGCTTTTGCGACCATTTTAAAGTCACAGTGAAGATTACTTTTTACCTTTTGAATAAAAAATGTCGTCACTTCACCGTAAACTATGTTTTAAAAAATCAGTTCACGGTTTCGTATTTATTTGATAGTTTTCACTTTAGCCACAGTGAGATAATAACTGTGATCTGGTTGACCTCAGCTTCGATTTAAAGACTCCATATTCACAACATCACCGGCGTCACAGTGTTGAATTTAAAAGATTTAGCAGGCAGATCTCATGAAAGATGCTCGGTTGCATTATGTGAAATGTGGGATCCAGTGTTTTTGGAGATTAACTCATTCGGGGGATTAAAAGTCAGGATGACTCTCGCTCTGCTGCATCTGTCGTAAACATGATTTACTTTGTGTTTGTCTCTTGTGTGTGCAGCTGTATAAACGTGTAATACTTAATCACCGACCCCATGAATAGAACATTACGATAAAACCAGTCAGTGGTTATTCTCAGCTTCGTTTTCTTTTCTTTTTTCAATGATACAGCAAAAGCCGAACCTCAAGGGATTCACTTTCTGTTGATTTCCATTCCTTTTTTCAGCTCAGTCTCCAACAGTCTTTTCCAATTGAGTTTTGTGAATCTGGCATCTGAAGTCGGGCAGCTCATCAGCTGTTTGGACCTCAGTGGAGACAACAACACAGCCTCTCTGGCTTCATGGCATTTGTGTTATCGCACACTGGCATTTTTCTCTCTCCCTTCAATTCATTCCAATTCAGACTTCATTTTTTTTTAAAAAGTGGAAGTGGAAGTGGAAATGGAACCACCATTGTTGTGCCACAAGAGCCAATCTCTGCCGAGCAGAAATACTCTTTCATATCCAGTTTAGACGGCGCTCTGTTGTCTGAGTGAGCGGAGGCCCCAGGTATGGGCCCTGACGGAGCTACTGTACACACTCTCATGAATACTAAGTCCGCGTGGGTTTGAATGTGTGTGCGTGTGGACTACAGTTAGAATGAGGACTGAAAGCAATCAATTTAACCATTGTACACACAATGTGGTGTTTTTGAATCAGATGGGAATAATAGGATTACAAGCTCTAAGCCCATGTCCAAATAGATTTAGGTCCGCGCCCCTGGGGGCATGCAGATCATTTAACAAACAGGCCTCCCTCACTAATTCCAGACTACTTAAGCTCTTTATGACACAATATCCAAATGACTGAAAAATAATTCCCCAAAAAAGTGTCAGCTAAACATTTAGAAATGGGCTGATAGCTCCACAGAGGAAGCAGAACAATAACACGGGGAGTGGATGAATAATAGAGAGAGCCCGGCTCTGTGTGATTCGTCTGTTTGGCAGGAATCTGACTCTGCATCCCTCCCACAAGGCCTCGTCTCCGGAGACTCAGCTGGTTCAAAGACTTGGAATATGTAATTAATATCCAGACAACACTGTGCGCACCGTGAGACATCTCGCTCCTCGTTCACCTATTGTGAAAGCAGCTCGTTTGGTTTTTTTCTGGCTAAACATGGAACAGAGAAAATCTAGTTTTAAGCAACAACCGGATATGTAAATTCAATCAAATCACAGATTTACAATATTATTCAAACTAAGCTAAAAACCATTGACGATGTAAACAACAACAAACAGGTGTGAGGGTATTAAATATCAGTCAGAGTAGGCTGGAGCAGCTTTAACAAAGATACCGGACGGAGACAAATGAATTCAATGTAGAGCGTTGTGTCGTTAGCCTGTAAATACAGAGACAGTGTGTCATATTTCTGTGGCTCTGATGATTGTCACCTCTGGAAAAATGCCATTTTTAAAAACTATATAAGTGTTGTGATGCAGTTGTGAGCGTTTTGTTTGAAACTGGAAGATCTGTCACCCATTTATTCATCCTCTACTCCCTGCAGACTCTGTTTACTCTGTAGTCAATAGTAAATTTAGATTTGAGACATTTGTGAGTCACTTTGATAGATTTATGACTACGAGACTACTTGCAATACTATATTTGTCCGTTATGAAACAAAGGTGACACGTTGCATTATGGGATGTTCCAAAAAAAAACAAGCCAACATCTCAGAGGCACAAAAGTTAGAGTGGACTATAGAAAACATGGATGTCACGGTTAGAATAGGGACGAACATGTAGAATGATGACGGACAGCAAACGAGGTCTAACCAAAGATGCTGTTAAGTTGCATTCTAGGAAGTGAAAAATCATCTTAACTCAATATAATACCTCAAACTGGGCTGCAGAGATTTTAGCTGACTACAGTTTGAAGTTGTTCATTTTTGTTACAGCAAAAACAACAGTTGAAAGTTACCATGGAAACACAGCTTTTACTGTAGTTTGGAGAACAATGTCTGTGTCATTATCTTCTTCAATGCAAAGACGTGCATCTTTTCTCTGTTTAATATCACCGAACATGAAATATCTTCGGTTGTTGGACTGTTGGTCGGAGAAAAGGTCCAATCACAACGTGCGTCTGTGGCTGCAGGAACATCTGATGGACCTTTTTACTATTTACTGACATTTACTTATTTAAGTGATGAAATGAAGTATCGTTACTGACGGCCTTAAACATACGTGTCATTGCTTCTCTTTATTATTTAAAGATTTTATGACTATTTCATTTATTATTCTCTTTAGCTGCATCCAAAGGCTCAGAAACTCCATCAGATGTGTCGGTGCAGTTCAGAAACATGTTGAACCGAGCCAACATTACATCTGACAAATTACCACACTTCAAAGGGCAGTTTGTTCAGTTAGTTCAGGTGCGGCTGGATGATTCATTCATGCACAGTTCTCTCTATCAGCAGACGTATTTACTGCAGAACAGCGAGGGAAGCCCCCCTCAGACATGATTAATGCTGGTCCTCATCAGTCTGAGTGCATCACACAACTCACTCCACCATGTTGTAATTTACTTTTCATAGTTTATTCATTTCCCGTTGATCAGCCTAATATACTGTCTCCTTAGTGACTACCTGCATTTCCCTGAATGCCTTTTGTTAATCCTCAGAGAATAGGCTTGACCTTGTTTCTGTCGAATAATCCGGATGTGAGTGCATGTGCAGTAAATAAAAGTACTAAGAAGAATACTGAGGTTAGTTGTGCTCCATGTTAAATCTGAATGTTACTCAAGTCTTTCGACACTATTTTCAGTAGAGAGGGACATTTTGCAACTGAATTTTTCTTTAATTAAAATACCGGTGCTAAATATTCTGTCTACCTTTGGTCATCTGAGACACAAGCAGCCCTGAGAAATAAACAGTGCATCACATAAGATCATTGGAATTTGATAGAATATGGCTGGAAATATTCTTTATCTTTCTTATTATGAATTAATACCATTCAACCACCTATGTGTTAATTAACCTTTCATTAGTATAATAGTTATTTTCCTAAAATGGCTTGCCATTGTAGTTTTTAACCTATTACTCATGTATTACTTGTTGAAGTATCGTCGTCCACCTGTGAGCACGTACACACTTAAATTGTGGCTCATTTCTCAGGTTCTGTTCAGAATCACTCATCTGAACTTTAAACGTCTGATTTCAGTCAAAACACATTTCTGCAAAATGGCGAGTTTTACAATAAAAGGTAATGTCTTGTTTCTGCTTTTAATTTCAAACAGATACAGGAAGTGTTGAGTTTGTATGAACAGCGTAATGTAGTATCTTTAACAGGCAAACGGGAGCGGATCAAAACAAGGCTTTAGACACCTATGATTCAACATATTACTGGCAGCACTTGGTTAATATGGTGATCTGATATAAAACAGAAAAGAAGTCCCTTGAGAGGTGTTTTCTTTCTCACAACTAAAACCACTGTCGTTCCCCCACGTTAAGTAGGAGTCTGGAATCTGGAAACCGTTCGCCCGCATCGAGCCCAACAACAAAAAAAGTGCTGCTATTAATAAATGTAGCCTTTCATTCTTTCAAAAGCCGCTGCCTCTGAACATCATCCAACCAGCAATTATGTGTGTGACCCCAATCTAACTGAGAAAACGATTTAGTAATATATGAGCGTAATTTCTTAGAGACAGGATCGGGGAGTGCCTCACAATTAACAGCATGTGTGTTTGTGGTAATGAGGGAACATGTCACCCAGTGCAGCAATGTGGCGCACTGATGGCTTTTTAATAGCTTTTGGACAACAATGGAGTGCCATGACACAGACAATTAAGATATATCAGACTTTGATACGCACACAATACTTTCTAGGAGACATTCATTGTTGGTTTGGAACTTTTTTTTTTATGATAATTGTTAACTTTTGACAGTTAAGGTACCCACAACTATAAATACCAAACAAGCACCATTTGGTCCAAAAATGATACCATACTGTTGCCAGGATAAATGTATGGTAAGAAAATAACCATAACAGGCCACAATCAACAAAGTACTAGAAGGCCAAGTGCCAATAAAATTAATTTTAACATGCAAAGAAAAATTCATGTTAAACACAAAATAAACTTTCAGCTCAATAATACATTTGTAAGGAAACTGTTTCTAACAACCATATACTAAAATACAGGCAACATCCTCTTACATGTCTGAATGATCAACAAGACCAAGCTAAGACCTGGAACACACTGCCTTCATCGAGGGTAAACAAAACACATGGGCTTGCTTTTTGGTTACAACTCATCACTTACCGGACCTCAAAAGTTCTACATGGATATCAAAGAGAAACTCATTGATTGAATGGAAGGACCTGCAGCAGCAGCAGCAGCAGCAGCAGAGACACACTTCTCTTTCAGTGTCACTGGTTCTCCGTTGGTCGAGGCTGCATCTCTTCCAGGCAATTCAAAAGCCACCGCATCCCAGTAGTCCGTGGGCCTCCCCGTGCACCACGTCATGCTCTGTCATTTTTATGTTCTCTACGGTTCATTTGGGTATTTTCCTGAACATACACAAAATGTCTAGAATGACATGTTTCTGTAATCCTTCCTGACCTGTGAGCCATTAAACAATTCCTACAATGGGACAAGTCATCCAAACCGGCTAACCTAGAAAAGAATGCACATATGTCCCGTTCTTTCTGAATTCAGGTCAAACCCACCAAAATAAACTCTTGTCTCGTATCAGTGTAGATTTGTCCATTGCATCTAGTCCAAGAAAACAATCTTTAGTTTTAACCAAGGAAGTGTAATTCAGTATCAAAACATTTATTGACCTAATAAAGAGGCTTCAGAAGCGAAATCTCGAATCTGTGACTGAAACCAACAAAACTTTAAGGGATTATTTGTTTTTACTTACAAAGTTGATTTTTGCTTGCAATGCAATATATTTCCTGTACAGCTGTTTTTTGTTTTAGTCTGGCATGAAAAAGATACGAACATAACTTAATAGCAGTGCCCCTCTGATTTTTTTTAAAATTTTGTACACTTTATTAATCCCCGAGGGGAAATGTCTTCACTACAGCAGGGGGGCTCTCAGGGGGGAGATGCTGCAGCAGGCTGCCACTAGGCGGCACCAGGTAACCTGACCTGAGGTGCATGTTTTTTGGATGATGGGAGGAAGCCGGAGAACCCGGAGAGAACCCACGCAAGCACAGGGAGAACATGCAAACTCCGCACAGAAAGGCCCAGGACCGGATTCGAACCCGGAACCTTTTTTGCTGTGAGGTGACGGTGCTAACCACTGCACCACCGTGCCGCCGTAGATGCTCATTAATTTGTTGCTGTGCACAGTTTTTAGTCAGAATTGGAACCGTTAGTGATTCAGTCCATGTTATGACATATGACACATTATATGAGCAGTAAAACAATCAGCGGTCTTCCTGTTTATCACTGATGCTAACTCCGACAGCGTTGCTCGTCTCTGCCTCCGTGGCCCACCTCGGCTCTGTGACTCATGCGTGGTGTTTAATTACTGCGAGAGCTGAATCACTTTGCTTCCACTAACTCTTTTTGACACTCAACTCTGCACACAAAAAAGTCTGCAACTAAATGAATGGGATGTTTTTCAAAAACACAGAAATGTCTTTGGTTGATGTGCAGGGCGAGCTGTGTTTCATTCAGTGTGTCTGTTGTTGTCTTTACAGGACTTCAAGTGAAGGAGCAAAGCGTGGTTTTATCAAGCTGCTCAAGGAAGATGGTCAAACAGGCCAGTGATGCATTTTGACAATGTTCTTCCTAAAAATTGTTCATAGATGCTGCTCTTCATACCGCATTTCACAAGCTCAGACGTCGTGCTCTGAATCTACGTCACCCTGTGAGGAGCGTTATCACTGATGCTGCCTGCTGTCCTGAGGTGGGTGCTTCTGTTAAACCCTGAAAAAGGAGAGAATGGTCTGCACTTATGCAGCCTCTCGTTTTGGTGTTCAGTGTCTTGCCCAAAAGCACTTCAACATGTGGACAGGAGAACCCAGAGGTTGATCAACTCAACCAAAGCCGCCCTAAAGTTCCCTTCATACAAACAACATTGATTCGTGATCAGTCCAACAAATCTCATCATGCCGTCACAAATAAACAAATACACAGATGAGAATATACAGAACGTCCCGTGAACGTTTTCAGCTAAACGATTTTGCTGAACTTCCCTTTCAGTCTGATGGACATGGATAGGAGTTCAAACCCTGGGAACAAGTCTTAAAAGACCACTTTTATATCACAAAAGTCATCTCAGGGCACTAGTTCGGTTAAAGTTTATAACACTGAATGTTCTCTAAGAATTCATACACAACAAACATCTTAAACCTTCTAAGGTTGGGACCAGGTGAGAGCTGTGAAGGTGCCCTCTATCATCTGGCACCCAGCTGTTGATAGAGGAGTCCTGAATGTCGTCAGGAGGAGCAGCGATGGATCTGAAAGATCCCACAGATTCTCAATCGCATTAAGATTTGGGGAATTTGGAAAGCAAGAAATCTTTGGCTCCATCCCAATCTCCACCCTAAAGCCTGGGAACCAAACCTTCACCGTCTTCACCTGTGTGAGCAGCTGTAGGACCTGAGTGTTTGATTTCAACTGTTTGACAACTTTTTTCTAGAGTGTAGCTCAGTCTCATCAAATCTATTAAGAATCTCCCGGTCGTATGTAAAGAGATCGCCCAGATTTATATAAGTACATTGGAAAAAGTAAATTCATAAATGAATCTCAACACCAGGTCATGTCGGTGGCTTGTTTGGGTTTAAAGTTGAATTTCTGTGGGGCCTCTCGGGCTGAAGAGGTTAAGGTATTAAAATCGTTTTTAAATTTAGTGAACTGGGATTCTTGATGGATTCCAATTTAAGCCTCAATTAAAACCTTCAGCGCCTCGTAATTCTGAGAAATCTGATGAACAAAGGCACCGGGCCTTTGTGTTCTGTAAACGATGTTGTCTTGTCATCTGTACATTGTGAAGCTGTTTGATAACTGAGGGCAGTAGGTTTCCTTTCTGCCATCTGATCCCAGCGTCTGCCTGCTGAGTGCCAAATGTCCCATGTGCCGGGCGTTTCAGGCGTGTCATATTCCAGCTACTAGATGACCAATAATAATCAACTGATTTACACATGATACAAACACAATCTGCACCGCTCCTCTGTTAACCCGCCCTCCCCCCCTCCTCAGATTCTGTTGTTCGAGCCTCCTCTCCGCATGAGTGTATTATTAACAGGGTTGCTGTTGGGGATAAGCATTTACTGGACGCTGCTTTACTGTCGTCTTCCAACTGGCTTCGAAAAACCTCCTACAGGCCAAGAATGAGAGGCATTCTTCATACGATCGTATCCTCGTCAAGTTTAAAGGCCTCTGGAACACTTCGGATGTTTGATGACTAAAAGTCTAAACGGCATCACTATTGAATAGTGATTCAAACTTGCTGACTTCCACAAACGAGGGTCCGTTACATTCAAGCCTTTGCCAAATGAGTTCACACAATGCTGATTCAGCAGATCACAGCCAGGTGAATTTCCCTCTATTTCACAGCATATACAGGGTTGTTGAATCTGGTGTCTGGTGTGACTGTGACCGTCTGTGTTTCCGCACTGATCTGACAAATGCAAACTGCTCATGCTCAGTGGTCAGAGCACACACAGCAGACAGCCCAGCCGGATAACTTCCGCCTGAGCCCCATTTGAACTTCAATCTTGATCAAATAATTGAATCGTGATTCTTCCAGACCTTCCAGATGTTATTGGACAAAATGGTTGATGGGAAAACAATTTTGATAGTAAAACAAGTCATTCTGCTGGGCTATGATGTCAAAACAATTTATCATTATTTGTCAGAGAGCGTTGTGCATTTAGCCCTTTAAGTCCTCTTCCTTCATGGAAGTGCAACCGTTCAGTAACCAGTACGATCAATGTGAATTATCTCCACATTGTTTCACTGCATTGCTGGAATCACTTCTCTGTAGCGTTAAGATGCTCAACAGCACATCAAACCGTTCAGCAGAATGTGAAACAGCTACACAGGCCGGTGTTTCCTCTAACAATCTCGGTTCTGTGTGATTTCCTGTGAAGAAAGTGATGCTGTGATGCTTTCACATCAGATAGGCTGTTTTTACATTCCCCAGCCTTTGTAGAGAGAGAGCCACGGTTTGGCTGCAAAAGCAGAAATAACCTTTGAGTTACTTTTCGAGTCTTCAGATGTGATAGGTGTGCTTTCCTTACAATCACAACATCTCTGTTTAAAGCCAGTCAACCTTCAGGCACTTTCAGACAATTCTGAGAGTTTGCGTCCTTCGAGTAAAAAGACTATCAATTCTAACTATTACAACTCCTTTCATCACCTTTTCAGCTTAAAAATATGACATTTTTAAAAGGGATGTTTTTCTCTCTCCCTCCTTTGTATCTCATGGACGGCCAAAATAAACCATCTTGCTCTGAAAGTAAAGCCAAATTCTCTGGAAGCTACACACGAGTCCTCACTTACATGTTTAATGAAATATAACAATCAACATTTAGTGTTAATGATGTAGTTTCTAATACAAAATTCATGTCGTTCAAGATGTCCTTATTTGTTTAATGTTGTAGATGAGGTCAAGGGTATTATTTAAGAAACTATAAGACAAAGTTTGGAACTTAAGTTGTCACAATGAAAGACATTAACAGGTTATATTGTCTTGGTTAATGTCATTTTTATGACATTCAAAACAATGAATGATGCTTAATGACAACTGTCATAGACATAAAGATTCCTTCGTGTTCAGGCGTCAGGTGTCATTTCATGGATCTTGTGCACGTTCCTTACGTGGTGCTGTTTCTTATTAACAACTTTCATCCATTAACTGGATATAAAAGTGAGGTCAACAGAGGTCGGCTCCAAAAAACCTCCGGCTCCATAGACTCCCATTCAACTTCTCATCAAATGTGTCTGTTTGATTGACAGGCCTGCGGTGCAGTCAGGTTACAGCTATCGGTGGGCGGGACGTAGTATCGTCAGGTTTCCGATCAGATCGGCCAGATCCACCGCTGGCTCCTCCCCCAGCTCGTCCAAATATGGTCACTTCCTGCTCCAAACCGCTCCGAACTAGCAAAGATGGTGACGGACAGAATCTGAACTGGAGGATTCATAACGTTCACAAACCAACGGGGGATGTCTTGGTTTCAACCTCATCCCATAGTTTTCCTAAGCAAACTGAGTTTGCTGAATATTGAGTTGCCATCACATGACCTCAGTACTGGACTTCATTAACATGATACCAGACAGTTGTACCTGGTAGATAAGATTCCTATATTGTATAAATTAAGATTTCCATTTCTGTTTTGATTACAAAGCAGGTCAACATGCTGAATAAATACTGTAAAGTGTCAAAACACTCGGTCCACAGAGAAATCCACACAGCCGGTATTCAGTAGCTGTTCTCCTGTCACATGTCCTCCCTCAGCGTGGCCCCTGTCCACCCTTTAATGTTGAAGGAAACACAGAGCAGTCATTCTGTCGCAGGATAGCAAGCTGCACCAAAGAAAACCTGAAGCTGTCCTCGGTGTTCCCTCAGAAAACAGTCACACTTTCTGAAGTGGTGAGATATAAAACTGTATTGAGAAGGTTTTTAGTATTTGAAACCACAGAAACATCTTATGAAATAAAGATGGCAAATAAAGCCTCAGAAAAGAGTAAAATGTTGGACCTTTTAGGAATTGTTTCTGGTAAGTGTCGCCAGTTATTTTTCAATTAATGCTGTTCATATTTTTGTGAATCAGCACCGTTGAAAATCATGCAACATTAGCTACTCGTGTCTGTTTTCCCTGTAATGTCACCCGACTAATGGAAACGTTGATGAAAAGGCTGAACTTGATCCAGAGATGAAGTTGCGCAGAACTACTTTTTTTTTTCTGATTTCTGAGCAGATTTATGGACATGCTTAATATACTTTGGAGATATATATAACAGGTGTGTATATATGCAAAACCGTTTTAACATTTAATACTAAGACTAAGAATTATTGTTAATACGTGTAATTTAATTCTTACTAGTCAACAAGAACCTTTCAGATATCCACAATTTACTTTTTAATTTAGATATTTATCTGCAACTTCCAAACAACAACCGGAAATGTCTGTAATGACATTTTGACTTCTGGGGAAATTAAAGATATCTTTAATTGTGAATTGTACATATGAGTAATTGTAGATACATGAATGGCTAAAGTGATGTGATTTGTCGTAGCAGGAATGACCTCGAGGATCTCTAAAAGGCTCTTTTTTTAAAAGGAAGAATTGAGTTATGTGAATCTACAACGTCATTCTTACATACATGACATGTTAAAACAGCTCACCACAGTGTATGACATGTGTTCAGTATTTTAAAGCAAAGTTGCACAAATAACTGAACAGGAAGTTTAATGTGTATAAAATACAAGCAAAAATCAAATCAATTTGTCATACTATATATATCACGAAACATCTGATCCCAGCTTAAATGTTGGGTTTTCATGACTTGCTACTGCATACAGAACTAAGTCAGAACTCCAAAGTGAAGACGCAGTAATCCGGGCCAAGCATCGAGCATCATCAGCATATGTTATGCATATTCTCTTCTTCTTGTCCCCATTTAGACTCGATACAAATGTATTGTCAGAGTGATCGATAACAGCCGCCGCGGAGCAGGCCCCTTTTGTTTCCACATGGAGAATTGCCCTAACTACCAATTTTAATATGTAAACGTCAGCAAGGATAGATTTTTAATCCGGCGCTGGCAGGGCGGCGGATCAGAGCAGAGGGAGGTCCCAGCATCAATCATGTCGGAGAGTTGGAGGAGAGCAGGCGCGACAAATGGCCGGGTCCGCCATCAGCTTTCAGCCTCCGAATCAGTCATTTATATACCGCAGCCCAGCGTGGAGGGGACAGGCTCCACACACATCCCTCCCTCCCATTATGAATGCTGTTTCAGTGGAGGATTTTATCAGTGTTAGTGAATTATTTGTGCTGAGATGTACCGAGGCTCGAGGCTTCGGGACTCACACCGAGTTCTGTCCGTCTGTCTTACATCAGCATGCTGAGCTGGTTTGTTTGCTGAGGCCACCAATAAATGCATCGATGCTGGATCTATTCTAAAGTTGGTGTCCCTCGTGCAAGATAATGTCTTTTCCCTTTTAAAAGAGGAAAGAATACGAATCTAAAAAAAAAAAAAAAAAGCGCTTTCAGCAACAGGTGACGCACAGGTAGGAGGGATGTTTCCGGTCAAAGTCTTTATCAGTGTCTTCTTATGCAGAGACATGCTCTCTGCATGGAGACAGAAAGGTTTGCCACATACAAAAAGGATTTGTCAAAGGATTCGACTCACATATTGAGAAGTATGATGGTGAGGACATGCCTTTGTCTGGGAGGTGGATGAACGTATTTGTGTGTGGGGCATGTTCTGTAATGATCAGACACATGCCTTCAGGCACAAAATAAACGTATATGCCATTTAGTGTCCCACAATGTTAATGACAAGGTAAAATAATGTGTGTACATGCCCTGTGATTCAGATCTGCTTCAAAATATATTGGTTTAAAATCCAAACTGGAAGGATTTCCAGTAGCAGTGAACTGCAGACACAAATAAAGAGAGTTTTTCTGGTAGTTTTATTTTTCTCACCTTGAACAGATACTTGATTTTTATTTTACCGTCTGTTTTGGGATTTTCATGCACCACTATATGAAGACAAATTGCCTGTATGTGGAAATAAATCTGTTTCTGAAGACTTACATCTCAAAATATTTATAAATATATAAATAAATACATGAATAAACAAGAACACTAAAACTAGAGGTGAAAGACGTCTGTGCTGTCTGGTCTCCAGTGTGTTTGTCCTGCTGACAGTCTTTGGTGGATCAGAACATCCTGGGGCCCACACAAATGCCTCATTACTTCATATTCTGCACTATGCTCTGCACACACACACACACACACACACACACACACACACACACACACACACACACACACACACACACACACACACACACACATACACACACACACACATGCTCCCACTGATATTTCTGAACATGGTAATATAAATCCAGCTAAATGCCCCCCCCCTCTCCAGTTTCCTTTATCTCTGCGTGAAACAAAGCTGTGGGCATCCATCTCCCTGTCAGACACAAAGTTTATTTCTGCACGACGCTGGCAAAATGACTTGTACGTGTTTCAGTCAGGTCAACTCGTTGTCATTGAAAGGAAAATTAATGCACAAAGGGCCGAGCAATTACCCGATCCTCACTGTTATTTCTATTTTCTTCCCTCCGAGCTGATGTCTTTCTCTTCCTGCTTCCTCAAGACCCATCAACATATGGTGGCTCGCTTTGAGAATGAGGACAAGTGTTCTGGCAACAAGAAAGAGGGTCTGCACATGTACACACACACACACACACACGTACACACACACACACACACACACACACACACACACACACGCACACACACACACACACACACACACACACACACACACACACGCACACACACACACACACACACACACACACACACACACACACACACACACACACACACACACACACACACACACACACACACACACACACAGGCAAAGTCTTTGGATGTGCTGGTGAATTGAAAGCAGAAGACCAAAAGGACAAGAAAGCCACTGTAACCTATTTGCAAGGTAAATGCAGCCTCGTTACATGGGGAAGCATGAAAAGCCTCTATTGTTCTGCCACTACAAGAAGACACTCCGTCTCTCCATTGTGGAAATAATAAAGTAGAGAACCCTTGTTCTCTGAGCCTTTTATTTCAACAGAAGACAAACAGTCTCTGATTCGCTGTCTTATTCATCCGAGCCTGTCGCCTCGCTCCGCCGAACGAGAGGCAGCAGAGAAACCTATCACCTGCTGAAATATGTGACGCGGCTTTGAACTAATCAGGTAGAAGGAATCTTTTGAATTTGGTGTTATTACAATGCGAAGCGCCTTTCTCGGGGTGCGACGTGTCAAACAAATTCATACAGCAGATAGTGCCAGCGCTGCCTTGAAGAGGGATGAGAGAGAAGCACTTCTTTATTATTTCAACATTATGTTTGGCTTGTACAGGTAATTATCCACATTACAGGCCCTTGTTTCTGTCTGGGTGAGTATGCTGTGGGAATAATAGGACTGCTGCACTCCCCTATTCAGATAGTAAGACATGGGAATCAGTGTTGTTGCTTTTGATGCGGCTTTGTTTATGTGGAAAACAGAAATGAGTCAGGTGGAAACAGCAACTTGCAGCAGTGTGATTTAGTTTGTCAACTTTTTCATTTAAAAAAGGAGAACACTGTTTCTCAGAATCATAAGACACATGCATAGTTTTAGCCTCCTGGAAAGAGACAATCTAAAGCTAAAGAGATACATATCTGCAATAATACATACAAAAATGAATAGTTCTTAATAAAAATGACTTGTTTGATGTACTATGAACTTAGTTGAGGAAAGTTTATGAAAGTCATATCTTGCCAAATCTTAAACAAAACAGACGTGTGACTGAAGGATAATACTGATGAATGTAGTCTCGACTCCTAAATTCACAAGAATGATGATTCTCAATGGGAAAGCTTCTCTCCTGTAATTTGAAATGCTATCAACCAGAATATTATACTTTCACCTGACATTTTGTTGTTTGGTAAATCAAAACAAAAGATACATATTTCTATGTTTTTCTGCTGTAGTGAGCTTCATGTTGGATGAGTAATGTTGGAGTTCACAGATGGACCGAGGAAGCTGCAGACAGGCTGCTGTGTGTTCTCTGTCTTGACCTTTGGTTCGTCTTCTCACCACTGCCAACTGCCACGGTGTCATCTGAGTGTGTGTGTGTGTGTGTGTGTGTGTGTGTGTGTGTGTGTGTGTGTGTGTGTGTGTGTGTGTGTGTGTGTGTGTGTGTGTGTGTGTGTGTGTGTGTGTGTGTGTGTGTGTGTGTGTGTGTGTGTGTTCAGTATGTGATGTGTGTTTTGTGTTGTGTGTTGTGTCTGTGACAGCTGCTGTAAAATGTCCTCTATGTTACATTTAACAGTGTGGATGTGTTTGTGTGTGTGTCCTCGTACTTGTGTCCCTGTGTGGGTGTTTGATCGTCACCTCCAGTAAACATCCACTTTATTTAACATCGTTTTTCAGCCCTCCGTTCAGACTGCAGCATTTAGACCCTTTTGCACAATGTACTGTTTTATAGATTTAAATGTAAGTAAATAAAGTTGCCTATTTTTTTTCTATCACTCTTCCCTCATTATGGCAAAGTGAAAACATGTTAAAAATCAGATACTGAATTCTATGACTTACCACAAGTATTGATACCTCTGCTGTGATATTTCAAGCTGGAGGGAAGGATGAATGCTTCCAGAGAACAGAAAGATCCTTGAAGAAAACCTGCACCGGAGTGCAGCGCCCTGAGATCAGGACGGTGGTTCATGACACATCAATGACCCGAAACGCTGCAGTGAAAAACTTCTGGAAATCCAACTAGAGTCAAAGCTGGAACTGCTGTCAAAGGAGCTTTTACAAAGTGCTGACATTAAAAGTTTTAATCTTTTGCTAAATTCAATTTCAGTTTTGGATTTTGAACAAACTTGCAAAATATTCTAAAGTCAAGTTTTGACTTTGTCATTGTGTGTTATTGAATGTAAATTAATGAGAAAATGCAAACTTCGTCTTTTTAAAATTTAACTTACAACTTACTGTGGTGTACAAAAAGTGAAGTCTGAATAATGTCGTATTTCTCCTCCCAAAAAGAGCTTTTCCAAATTGAACTTTTGCAAAATGATGACAAAAGCTATTCAGGGAGGTTCAACGTTGGATGAGCGGTCGAGTTGGTTAACCCTTAAAACCCGATGAACACTGATCGCATCCTTCCCCTTCTTCTCAGTTGAATTACGCAGCAAGTGTTTATCACGGAGATGCTTCACATATTCTCTGAAACTGCACAACTTCAGCTTTCCAACAATGTCTCATCTGTGTGATGAAGGGATGCAGAGAAAATCAACTTTAACGAGCGGTTTTGAGCTAATCTGGTTTTGAAATCACAGCTGACGTCTGTATTGTCTCCAACATAATCTAATATTTGTATGCAACATTTCTGACTAACAGTGTGCCATTTTTACCCTCAACAACATGATACCAGAACTATTGCAGCAACACTCACAAGTGTGTGATTGTTTTCCAATAAACAGTATGTTTCACACTATCCACGGACCTTTGGACTGAGAGCATTGAGAAAAACAGCTAAACTTATCCTTTATTATCAAATATTCCTCATATGTTCTTTAGAGTATTGCTTTACATTCACTCGTTGAGCATCTAAGGGTAATAAGCAACCGTGTGTCTGTGCAAGTCAACGATTAGTTGGAAGAGAAAGATGAAGAGATGAAAGAGTCGTCAGGCATTGGGCTCACATTCCTGCTGGATGGCTGTGAAAGGAAATACTTTAAGAAGAAACACCAAACTATGCAATTCAAAATATGATACTTGAATAATATACACTGAGTACGTATCAAGGCTGCTAACTAACCAGCAAAGATGTAGAGTTCTGATCACGACAGAAGAACATGGTCAATGCGTCATCCCTTCACTCCAAGAATGCTTTTGGTTTCAGTAAAAGAAAGAAAACCTCTCCGATCAAAGTAACCTTGTCTTTAATGAATGGTTGTCATATTTCCGTCAACAGTGTTTTACTGACCATAAAGCAATGACCATGCTTGTCCTCTCAGGAAGAATGTCTATTGAAGAGGATATTATATTCTTTTTAACTGATAACACCACGTCAAAAATAATAAACCGTGTGCAGATTTATCTAAACTTATTTCGATGTCCAGGACTTTAAACGTCATTTATATTTGGTAAATACACAGCTCACTGTTGGAACTTTAAATCGCAGATTCTTTACAGTATTTTATTATTAGCCTACGGTGTACTGCATAAATATTACATTTCATCCAAGTTGTTGGTATTGTTTTTGGAAAAAAGAACAGAATTGTCTACATATAGATTTTTTTTTTAAATTAAAAGTAATTTAGACATAAACACATACAGATTTGATGAGCCACATCGTTACAGCAAAACCCGATCATTCTCAGATTCACATATTAAAACATCCTTCGTCACTCAAGCCTCATTCTGATGCACCAACAACGATCCTCCTGATGACGTTCTGGTCAGACGCTCCTCTCAGGAGAGCTGCTGCTGGTGTCGGGTCATGAAGCTGACACAACACACCTGGATGTTATCTGATGTTCCTCTCACAGCTTCCTGCCATACCAAGAACCGAAGGATGAACGTGGACCTCATCGACTGCTAGTTTCTAACTAACGTCAGCCAGGAGGAAGACAAGGAGGAGGTTCAGAGCAAAGTGTTGACCATCGCCCAGATGAAAACAAAGATGCTACGTCTTTATTTTCATAGTCAGTCAGTGGAATGAGCATCAATGAGAGCAGTGGCTGCGAGGAGACCAGACGCTGTTAGCAACAAATAACTTTGCCGTACTTCATCTTCCACCGGCTGCTGTTTGGTTCTACGTCAAAGGCTCTGAAGGCCGATCCATCTTCAGCACCACACGGGAAGACCTCACCTGGAACCCACGACAGCTGGCGCCGTGGCCGAGAGCCAGACATGAAGCGAACGGGTTACACCGGCCTTTACAATTATTCTACAAAGTCATCGTCATAGAAAATTTAAATTGCTAATAAAAAAAATACATCAAATCAGCCCGTATCCCGACTACATTTCTGTTCTTTTTTTCGGTTTTAAAAAGTGCTGAGAAATGAACCTTTTATGATGATATAAAAAAAAGTGCTCTGTAAATAATCCTTATAATGATGCAGTCTGAAAGCCTTCAGAACTCTGACCTGACTTATTGCCTTCAACAGACAGGGCCTCATTTCTCACTCATGAGTTTTCAGCCTCAGATCATTATGTCCCAGCCGCTGGGGAGGATCTTATACAGACGTCACAGCCGTGTCCACGTGCTCAGTGGGATGTCAGTCCTTTACTCTGTTTCCCTTCATTTCCTGTCAGTCTCCACTGCTGCCGTCCAAAAAAACACAACAATAATCGTTCATGTATCTCTTTCTTTTATGTCTTTATTTTTCATAGCAATGATTCAAAAGTTGTGGCCAAAAAACGTCCAATTTATTTCCCCCAAGTTGCAGAGACATATAGTATTTCACCATCATTGTTGTGATGTTGCCAGATTCTACACAATCTCCCCTTCATAAATATGAAAACATATCTCAACTGCCAGCATTTCATGCCGAGATATATGTGAACATGCAACAGTTTCTTGAGAAGACTTGTTTAGAAAAAAAAACAAATCTGCAAGTTTATCACAATAAATGATGAAATATCTGGATAGTCCACTGGTTTGGGGGAAAAACAAAAAAGATACAACATGTGCCTTTAAAGTAGTGACATTTCTCTGAAAATGGCCTGCAGTTCATATCGTTAATGTAACAGACCATACTGTATGTAGCAATGGAAGGACTTCATAAGGATAGCAACACACATGTGTGTGTAGGAGTATAACACACATGTAAGGGTAGCTGTGGCGTGCCAAGTCTCCAGGTCAGGAGGTCAGTGGCCTTAAGTGGTGGCAGATGGCCCGTGGTCTACCTTTAATTAATGACAAGAACAGAGACAGACAGAGAGAGAGAGGGGAGAGGGAGAGAGAGAGAGAGAGAGGGGGAGGGAGAGAGAGAGAGAGAGAGAGAGAGAGAGAGAGAGAGAGAGAGAGAGAGAGAGAGAGAGAGAGAGAGAGAGAGAGAGAGGGGGGAGGGAGAGAGAGAGAGAGAGAGAGAGAGAGAGAGAGAGAGAGAGAGAGAGAGAGAGAGAGAGAGAGAGAGAGAGAGAGAGAGAGAGAGAGAGAGAGAGAGAGAGAGAGAGAGAGAGAGAGAGAGAGAGAGAGAGAGAGAGAGAGAGAGAGAGAGAGAGAGAGAGAGAGAGAGACATACAGAGAGCTGGTGTAGTCTCTGATTGATCCACAATGGACAACATTTACAAAGAACACTATCATCTCCCAGTTGTCTGACACGCATATTAAGTCTCCGGGTTTAGCCACATTCTGCACACACAACCACCACACAACACATTTATATGGTAATGGGCTGCCTGTGTGCGCTGCAGTGTGTATCTGCAGGGGAAAGAGATTGTAGTGTGTGTTTGTGCGCCACCACAGAGCGTGGCAATAAACAGCGGGAGGCAGCTATTACAATCAGGGCCTTGCATTTAGCACGCAGGACAATAATGTAGGGGCAATGAAACGCATAACTCGGCAGGAATATTGCAATACAATAATTTTCCCACACTGAATGAATACATGAATACAGCTCCGCCTGCTATCAGTCATACAGTGTCTCTCAGAGTTGGGAAACAGGTTATAAATGCAGTATTTTATTGATCACTAACTGACCTGAAGCGTTGTCACAATAACAAAATGAAGGTAGTCGGTACGGTAAGCACTTAAAATCCACAATTCTCTACATCAGTTTCAACACCAAAAAATTGGCCAAAGCAATTCATGTTTGAACCTAAACTCTTTTATTTAGAAAGAACATTACAGGCACAAGAGCAGGATGGAGCCTTCAAGTAGTAAACAACGACTTTACTGTCATGTCATGTTGATATCTGGTTTCTTTTGAGCATTTGAGCTATGAACTGTGTTCACAGACGATGGTTTTCACAAGTGTTCCTGAGCCCATGCAGTGATTTCCACTCCAGAATAGTGTGTTTTTAATGCAGTGCTGCCTGAGGGCCCGAAGATCACCACCATCCAATATTGGTTTCCAGCCTTGTCCCTTGTGTTCAGAGATTTCTCCAGATTCTCTGAATCTTTTAATGATATTATGAACCGTAGACGATGAAATCCACTAATTCTTTGGAGTTTTACGTTGAGGAACATTATTAATACATTTTCCAACACAGTCTTTCACAGAGTGGTGAACCTCTCCCCATATTCACTGCTGAGAGACTCTGCCTCTCTGAAAGCAGCTTTTTATACCCAATAATGTTACTGATCTGTTGCCATGGTACATAATTAGTTGTCAGATCTTCCACCAGGTGTTTTTTTTTTTTAAATTTTTTTTAGCTTTTCCAGTCTTTTGTTGACCCTGTCCCAACTCTTTTTCAAACAAAATATGGAAACAGATCATTGAGTAACAATGAAAAAACATTTTATTGCAACAAGTTTTATTACATAAACTTGCGGCAGCGCTACAGTGCAGACGTGTTTTCTTCACTTCTCTGCTTTAGCTGTGCTTTGCGCTTTTTCTCGAATCTGCTAGTTGTCAAAATGTTGTTTCTAAGATTATACTATCAAGCGCAGGAGGAGAGAAACTTTTGTTTGCTACCAACAGGATTTTGAATAATTTTTTCGTTTTGAGTCGAGCTGAGATGGGCCAGCTCACACTGAAGGAAAAGCTGTGCCTCCAAACACAGAATCGGTACGCTGCATGGATTGTAGACGACTGCATGACAGGATAGTACAGAAACGATGCATCACATACGTGAGAGGGAGCGATTCATTGGCTCTGTAGCAGCCAACATACAAAATGAAGGTGGGCAGACAGAGATTTGTATACGAGGGGCTACAAACGTGAAGCCTCCTGCCACAGACTTGGCTGACACTCTCCTCTGGATATGTCCTAATGTCACTGGACCAGCTGGGCCGGCTCCCAGAACTTTTTCTGACGTCGTATGAAACTCTGGATTACAGCTGAGGCTGCAGCAGCTGCCTTTCCTGGTGACACATCGCAGTGGAGTGAGGACGAAAACATCAACTCCAGCCAGGGCTCAGTTTGACGTTGTCCGCCGCAGAAGCAAACACATCAGGAACACAACAGGTATGAGCCACTGACTCAGAATGAAGTGTCTGATAACACTAAGTATGTGGAAACTGGTCATTACATTAGCAATAAGGCCAATCGAAGCAAGACAAACAACCTCAAAATCACTGCTGGATGGAGAACCAGAAGAGACACAGTTAAAGTCACACAGGAAGCAGCAGTATTCTGATAGGGGACTGCTGCTGAAAACACTGCGTGACCATCAATCCCAAGGTGTGTTTATTTCTGGACCAAGAAAGGAAATTAATCATTCAGTAGACTCCTGATCCTGAAGACATGGCTGACATCAACATGCATCGTGGGATACGTTTTATTGACAATCTTAACGCTTTCTGGAGCTGTGCTTCAACCTGATGGTGTTCATCTGAACTTCACTGCATCCAGACTTCTCAGCGCCGACCTACATCATGCCCTTTGGTTGGTTGGTTGGGTGGAGTACCCAACCACCCAGCCACAACGCCCCTCCCCACCAGCGGCCCAGCAAGCCCCCTCCACCCCGTCACCTATCAAGGAGTTGGTTAAAATTGCAACACAGAAGCTCAATGAAAATGTCGACCTCATTAGACAGCAAGAAACGGGATCATTGCCACTCCAGCTTACGACAGAACTGAGACCGACCCGATGCCACTTCTTCCTACATACCGGTGATATTAAACAGTCGGTGGCATGGTCGCACTCATCATAACAATCATAGACCATCTGGTATCTCTTTCAGTAATCTCAAATTGTCAATGTTCAGCTACAGCTAGCCTCCTCTCCAGTCTTAGAGTCCCTGCAGTTGAAATTAGTTATTTTCAATGTGAGATCTTTGACCAATAAATGTTTTCTGATTAATGATCTCATAATTGATAAGAGTTTGCACTGTATGTTCTTGGTTGAAACATGGCTTAACAACACCACTGGTGCAACAACACTGATAGAGGCTTTTCCTCCTAACTATACATTTTACCAGTTAGTCAGACAAAACAAGAGAGGAGGAGGATCGCAGTCATCTTCTCCACAGTTTGTGTGCAATGACATTGGCCGAGGTGAATTTGCATCATTTGAATATGTTGCTCTTGAGCTCAAAGCTAAATCAACGGTACTGATCATCACAGTATATCGGCCACCAACGTACTCAGCTTTATTTCTGCAGGAACTGTCAGAGGTGATTTCACAATGAATCACCAGATATGACATGTTCATTCTGACTTTAATATTCATGTTAATAACAAGAATGACCACAAAGCTAAGGAGCTTATAAATGTAGGTGACAGCTTTGAAGTGACCCAACATGCACATAAGCGACCCGCCAGCATGGCAACGCCCTGGACTTGATGATAACAACAGGGTTGCACATGGATCAGGTTTCAGTGTGTGAATTACCTTTCTATGATCATCACTGTATATTTGATGATGTGATTGTAACCATGCCAAAGACTAAAAGGGAAATTCTGGTTCAAAAGAGACTCCTTGATGAAAGTGCTCAAGGAAATGTCTCCGAGATGGTGAGATCAATTGAACCATACAATCATGAGTGCTCTTTAAATGACATGTTTGAACACTTCAATAACTCTGTTGTCTGTTCTAAATACTGTTTCTCCCTTAAATGTCAGAAAGAAGTCGACTGGTCGAATCTCCCCGTGGTTCAACAATAACAGTGTGAAAGAGAACAAGAGAAGTTGTCGCGCAGCTGAAAGAAAGTGGAGGAAAACTGGACTCCCAGTTCACTGTGATAAATACAAAGGAGCCATGACTTCCTGGAACAAAGCAATACGTCTGTCAAGAAAGGATTACTTTTCTGAGATTATTACAGAGGATGCTGGAAACTCAATAATATTGTTCTCCACTATTGAGCAGCTACTCAACAGTAGCTCCGCCCCCCTCCAGGTCTCGGCATCAAAATGTGAAGAACTGGCACTGTTCTTCAAAAGCAAAGAAACTTCAATCAGAGCCAGTGTTGCTGCTTATCTTAACACAGATGAACTCCAAAAATCTTACAACACAGAGGCAACCACGGAAACGTCACCTCCATCCCATGAACTGAGCTTTGTAAGACTCATTGAGTTTAACTCCTCCACTTCTTGTATTGACCCGATACTAACAGGGTTTTTCAAAGAGGTATTCAACAACATTTCAAGTCATGTCCTTGAGATTATAAACACGTCCCTTCAAACAGGCATTTTCCCAGATGCCGCCAAAACAGCTGTTGTAAAACCATTACTAAAGAAACCCAACCTCGATGTCAACGCATTGACCAGCTATAGACCAAATATCCAACCTTCCATGTATTAGTAAGATACTTGAAAATATAGTTTCAGTGCAAATAAACTCCTTTCTCAAAGAAAACCACATCCTGGAGGAGTTTCAGGCTTTAGAGCACATCACAGCACTTAATAAAAGAATCATTGACCTCCGACTAAACTCTGATCCTGTTGGACCTGAGCGCAGCCTTTGATACGATGGACCGTGATATCCTGATCAATCGTCTTGAGAAGTTGGTTGTTCTGTCTGACAATCTTAAACTGGTTCAAAACATACACCAGAGAGGAAGTTTTATATCAGTATTAGAGATCTAGTGTCAGAGAAACATGAAGCTGCTGTGGGGTTCCTCAGGGCAGCTGCCTCGGTCCTCTACTGTTCTCACTCTACATGCTGCCACTAGGGAACATCATCAGAGAGCACAAAGTCTGTTTTCATAGTTATGCAGATGATACACAACTGTACATCGCCGCTGAACCAAATGATGATGCAGCTATGAGCTCCATCACTGAATGTCTTTTAGCAATAAATAAATAGATGAGCAATAATTTCCTAAAATTAAACGAGGATAAAACAGAAATCCTGCTCGTCGGCCCCAAAACAAAAAGAGAAATTGTAGAATAAGATGTGAGGCAAATAACTCCGTGGGTACGATCAGAGGTAACGAGTCTGAGTGTAATCGTAGACTCTGATTTAAGTTTGAAGGCCGACATCAACAAGGTGACCAAAACTTATTTTTTTTTCACCTTTGAAACATCGCCAAGGTGTGGCCGTTTATAAATCAGACAGATGCTGAAAAGTTGATTCATATCTTCATTTCTAGCCGACTGGACGACTGCGATGCACTTTTTACTGGCCGACCAAAGAAAGCAACAGAGAGACTTCAGCTCATCCAAAACGCTGCAGCTGGAGTATTAACCAGAACCAAGAGGAGAGAACACATCAGTCTAGTTCTGGCTGCTCTGCACGGTTTACCTGTAACACACAGGACTGACTTTAAGCTCCGCCTCCTCACATACGAAGCCCTTAATGGGCTCCGACCGAGTTAAATCTCTAACTGTCTGGTGAACTATGAGCCTTCAAGAACACTGAGATCATCTGCTGCTGGTTTATTGGAGGTTCAGCAGCAGAAAGAAAACTGGAGATTCAGCTTCTGTCAGTTCTGCTCCAAATCTGTGGAACAAACTAGCTGTTAGATATCAGGGAAGCTGCTCAGTTAATACTTTTAAAAGAAAGATAAAAACATACCTCTTTACATTAGCCTTTAACTAGTTAATCTTGAGGCTCTCCTAAACTTTGAACTACCACACCCTTAAAATTGCATACTGCTTATTTTATAATTTGACTCTGTTTGTTTTAATTTTATGCATTTTATTGGTTCTCATGCATTTTATTTATTCTTATTCATCTAATTTCTTTTCGATATGTTTAAATGTTCCTTTATATCTGTTTTTATGTGAAACACTGCCTGTAATTTTCTTGCTGTGAAGCACTTTGAGCTGCAAATTTGGGATGATGTTTATTAATAAATCATTTGAGATATTTCTGTGTTGTGTGACTTTAGACTTCATGGAAATGAACATGAATACATCTTGGCACCTTTCCCTCTGGGCTCTTTACAGGGTCTCTTCAACCAAACTCTTTTGCTAGAAACATCTCATCCAGCTGCTCTTGTGAAACACTTAATAAGTCCTTCTTCTTTGCCATTGGTACCAAATTACCACTTTCTGATTGGCTGCTGTTTTTGATCAATAATGAGAGCTAATTAAAGTTTGGATGTCAAATTTCTAATCGTTGCATTTGTTTAACACCCATTATTATGATTTAATGATTTACTTGGCTTTTTTACTCAATGGGAAACAAATGATAATGATATTCTAACCGTCTCATTTAATCAAAGCTGTTATTTAGTATTCAATGACACGCTTTTTTAATGATATAACAGAATAATAATCAACATCATCAGGGAAAAATCAGCCGACATTTTAATTAACAAAGGCGATAAGTGACCTGGATAATGGATCGGGGGGTGTTGGCCTAAAAATAGTTGAGAACCACTGATGCACCATGTACAGTGTTACATGTATATGTAATCAAAAGTATGTCAATTTTTGCTTAAATTGGTCCTTTTAATATAATGTGTGCTATCAGAGAGGAGAAGACATGTATTTGGGTCGTACAGATGAACATGAGGGATTATATTTGGTGTAGAATTGCAGGAAGAATGTGAATATTTTGTGAAAACGAACTGCAGGACCTCCTGCAAATTTAAATCACCTCTTTACAAGTTAAAAGTACACCCTTAAAACAAAGAGTGTAGTTGGTGACAGGAGAGTGTGGTGTAATAAGACAGTTATAATCATAATTCATTTTAGCAATCTGGGTTGGTGATACTGTAAATCAGTACTCACAATGGCTTTTAACACACTGCATCACACACTGCAGAGGTCGCACTGTTAATCAGCCTCATTCTTCTTCCTTTTACTTGAAACTTAATTTTTAGAGGTGGTTGCACCCCAGAGGTCCTCTTGGCCTCAGACCTGAATTAGTTTTTATGTCTCAGAGGTTTTTCCATCTCGCTGTGCTTGAGCTTGACTGTGACACATGGCTATGAACCGTGTTTGGTCCTTTACTGAATGCTGAATTCAGTGTGTGATGGTGTTTTTCTGGAGGAGTGTGCAGATGTGACCTTGCCAGAGCCCCAGAAAAGTCGAACAGGACAGCATGCAGCATATCTGCTTCCCTTGACCTCCTGCTTCTGACATACCAGGGCTAAATGTAAAAGCATATGGTAGCCTTTGCTATCATGGCTGCAGAAAATGTACTGTACACAGTGAATGAAGTGAATACTTGGCTTTCTTGAATGCCCATATAGATATATATTGTTTGTATGTTGCACATTTCTTCATGAGAGTCACTCCATTTACCAGCGTGGTTACTGGTCATGACACGGACCTGTCCAATCAAAGACTTTAGATGCAGGTGAGGACGTCCAGTCGGAGAGAAATTCAAGTAAATATGTGAATATTCATTCATTAGAAATGCTCGTTATGGAAGCTTCATTTGAGGAGCATTTAAGACATTTTTATATTAGAGTCTTTTATCTGCTTTATCAACGACCATACCGTATATTATTTTATAAGTTGGTATGAACCGTGTATTTGTTGGTTTCATAAGGTTTGTCATTACAGTTACAACTGAATCTAAACTGTATTGGTGTGAATAAACCCAATATGTTTGTGTGTGTGTTGGTGTGGGTCTGTGAGCGATGGGAGGGAGAGACTAATGGAGCGATGTGATATAAATAGATAGACAGATGGAGAGATGGACAGATAGAGACTGATGAAGACAGAGAGACAGAATCAGACGGAGAGAGAGATTCTCTCAGCCTCTCAATTTCTCGATCTGTCCTTTTTTCTATCGGTCTGTTTTCCATTTGTCCCTCTCTCGGCCCATCGCTGGCTGCCTCTACATATTTCACACGGCTTTTTTCTCCCTCACTCAGACATAAGTCAGCATCAAATGGTCCCGGAGTGCAGCACAGTCACCCGTACGGCCCGTACACATCCATTAAAGACCACGGGGGCCTCCAGCATCTTTATTCACCAACACTCTGCCTTCATTCTTCATCTCCTTCATTCCTCCTCTGACTTGTGGAGAAACGACCTGTGAGGGAGGAGAATGATGGATCACATGTGTCTGGCTTACAGTAATTTAATAAAAACAAGATGGAAATAGCACAGAAAACAGCTTTATTGTAATTTCCTGCCACTGTTCTCACCACAAACTCACAGCTTAGGTGATTTTAAGTCAGGACATGGCTAGCTTAGCTTAGCATACTGAAAGAAAGCTTAAAGGTTTGAGTGGTGGTGCAGATCCTACCGTTTCCAAACATACCAGATACAGCATGTCAGCAGGAATGTTGGGGAAAGATAACATAATGCAGTTATCAAAGGACATAAAGATGGCGCTCAATAAAAGGCCGAGTTGTGTATTTCTCTCACTGGAAACATCATATAGATCTAATGAAGAGTTGGAAGAAGCCGACGCTGACGGAGCGAGCAGGGCGGTTCGTCCTCCATCAGGGAAGGAAGATGAACACTGTGTTTAACGCACCAACCCTCCTTCAGACAATCACTTTTTGTGGTGCTGTGTTTTAACAGAGAATTGATTTGGAAACTCTGCACAACATTACCTCGGAAAAATGATTTATTGTCTGACAGTTATTATGCAGACTTGATTTCTAAAACTCAGCTGTATGTTTGCAAAATGCTGATGTGAAGTGAACCTGATTCATTGAAAACATCCGCTAATGTCAAAGAAGATTTAGTGATATTCAAAGTTTGTATTACTTTGGGTTTTGCTGGCAATACATTCCCCGTGTAGGGATCAGCTGGATTCAGCCTTTTAAAGCACATGTTTGACTTTGTTTTTTGCAGCCCAAGTGGCTTTCACTGCTGCCGCTCCCTGAGCAATTGTTCCACTATTAAACAGATCACTCGCCGTTAGTCTGGTCGCAGCTTAACTAGGATTGTATCGTATCAATTAATGTCGGAGAGTGACAAAACACACAATTGTTGAAATTAAAATGTCATGGGTTGTTATTTCAATATTGAGTTGGCAGCTGATGGAAATGGCTCCTGACAGACTGCAACATGCACAATCAGGCTGACAGACAGACGGGCCCATGGGGAGACGGACAAACAGACAGACAGAAGTACAGCAAAACAGATGCTGACTGATCTTTTCTCATCCCCAGGGCGATGGACAGATTGGTCTCCATGGATACAGGATTAAATCAGCATAAAACCATCCTGCTGTTAGGCCACACATATGTGTGTGTGTGCATGTGTACAGTATGTTAGAGGGTTTGTCTGACTGTGTGTGTGCGTGTCCAAGAGGATTTGTGTATTCACCCTGCAAGTATTTTAAAGACTCATCAGCATGTTATTAAAAACTTATCAAACACATCATTTTCTGAGCTGGTGTTTAAACTCTTTGAGCATCATCTTCTGTTTTTAAACGTCTGTTAAATGGTGCTTAAAGATCTTTTTAATATAATGCAGCTAAAAGCTCAGGACATCACAGCAATCCTCAACACTATTTACAGGGACTGTTTAGCCTTCATAAGGACCGTAATATCTCAACAAAAAATGCTATAAAGTTTGGCCCCTGATATTATGGTCTGCAGAGTTTCTGTTTGTTTGTTTGTGGACCCAAACTCAGGGGAGCAAACAATTCACCATGGTTTCAAAGGAACAGGACCCCAAACTAGGGCTTTTCAAGAAGGCTTAAAGTTTCGACAAAAGAAAACCAAACGAACAGATCCAGGTGCAAATACGAAAAGAAACAACTAAGAATCTACAGATGGAAACGGGCATGAATCTGGAGCAGGTGAACGGAGAACACGAAGGAACCGCAGACCGACACAGACTGAACACAACCAACTGACGCAGAAGGAATAAATACCAGGAGAACATATACTGACGGAGCTGACTGGAGAGTGGGAGCAGCTGGAGCTGGGTAGGGAACACAGAGCAGGCGAGGTGGTTGTAGCAGACAGGTGTGACACAGCAGAGGGCCACAGGGGAACACAGGAAGTGGACACAAAAGGACAGAGACTTTCAAAATAAAACAGGAAACTCTGGACTAAAAATAAAGAACAGGGCAAACAGTTTCAAAGCACAACAAAAGTAACTTTCAAACCAAATCAGGACACAAACAAAAAGCAGAAAACCGCTCAAACCATACAAGATCAAGACGTTCCCATTAATCAAACATTGTCAACACCTCAGAAGTAATAGATGGAAAATGTTGAGTAGGCCAAGAGAATATGTGATTGTAAGCATCCATGTAAGAGTCCTGGACTTTATTAGGGTGGTGGAGAGATTTTTCTAGAATCCAATGAACAAAAAAAACATCCGTTTTTATGTGAAGACGACTCACATGACTGCTGTGTTTTTGACTGGATGGTATTTCTGAGATCATGAATCACTATTCATTTGATAAACGATCTGATCAGTAGTCTGCATGAGGATTATATGGCAATTAGATATTTATGTCCCACACCCATCAGAGCTCAAATGATAATGTTGCAATTTTACTTCAATAAAAGTAAAATGACTTACATAAAAACGTACTCAAAATAAAAAAGAAAGTAATTCTGTTAAAATGAGAGAACATGATGGTCCATCTACAGCCGGCGCATATAACTGATTATTAGTTACAAAACGTTTATACAGCGAGCTACATGAGTAGTTTACTACAAGAAGATGCAAAGTGAAATTAGAGAGACGGAGAAAGACCGTAGAGACACACATTAATAGGAGGAACAAGACAAGCATAAAGAAGTTCAACTCCCACAAGAACACAAAGAGATGCCAAACGTATACAGATGCACAACATGTGCAAAAGAGATGAAAAACAATCCACAGAGATGCAGTGTCCACAGTGTAAAACCTCTTTTTGTTCAACAACCCCACAATCACTTTGTTTGGAGAATGTGCGTCTCATGTTTCATCTCCATTCGGTGATGCTGTGTGAGGACGTGTGTGTAGAAGTTGGCAGAGATGGCAGCCTGCCCACTAACCTCCTGGCTGCAGCCACTAGCAAACACTCACACCCATCTGTCACACCATCCCACTCAAAATCCATTTTGTTTGGTTAGCATTCAGCGCCCTCCACTTTCTGCGCTCTGGCCCTGCTTCACATTATTCACCCCATCGTTATTCAGAGCTGCCTCTCATTTGTGTGCGTGGATGATGGGTCACTGAACGCGACTAGATTGTAATCACGCTTTCAAATTGTTTCCAAGTCAGCGAAGTGCACATACGCAGACACACACACACACACACACACACACACACACACACACACACACACACACACACACACACACACACACACACACACACACACACACACACACACACACACACACACACACACACACACACACACACGTAGATGTGAGCAGCCCCCCGACCCCCCTCCCTCAAATCCCTCCGCAGTACCGTGGATCAATACTGTTTAAAGCTGCTGTGTACTGGCAGGAGGGCGAGGTGAGTGCCGTGAGAGTGTGCTCTGAAATGCCACAGGCCTAATTAAGGATTACTCTGAATGAAGTCCTTTGCTTTAAAAAGGCAGAGAATGGGCCCCATGAGGTCTCTCCAACAAAATGGCTCCCTGGTGGATCTTTAGCTGGAGGCAGGAGTGCATCTAAGACCACAGTCTCATGCACAACAATTCAGTGTAGACGAGGCCTCACGGGCAAAACGCTGCTTTTCTCTCCTTATCTCTTCTACTGCAAATCGTAAGAATCAACTCACTAACTATGCAGTTTGATTTTGGATGAGTCCATCAACCAAATCATGAGGAATGCATTATATTTTTGATAAACTAAACAAAATAAATCAGTACAGATATGCATGTGGCGGCAGCAAAAATCCTGTGGCCGATCTGAAGCACATGATTATTGGCTACAATTGTTTGTTTAAGAGCTGAATCACCATTTCTATTATTTACTATTTCCACTCATTATCGTACGCTGAAATTCACACTCAGACGTTTGAATATCAGTGAATGCAAAATGAACTTAAAAAGGACACAACGTTCCCTCGGCAGCACACGTAGGCAGCTGCAGCTTCACACCTTGTGATTCGGCACCTTCACACAACAAAACCATTTTCCTCTTTGGGAAATGCTCACTGAGCACGCTGGCAACGTAACCGTCAGTTCACTGCAGGCAGACCGCTGCTTTATGCATGTGCACCTTTATTCACAAAAATGGAAAAATACATGTATTTGCTTTCACCCCGAGTGTGCGATAAGAAGGACAGCTATGGACGCTGGGCTTGGTTTTCCTAGCTGAGCATCAAGAATGTCCTTCCTGTTCATTTGTGTTGGACTGAAATCAGTCACTGAATTAAATCTCAACACATCTACAACCCCGTTTCCAAAAAAGTTGGGACACGATTTAAAATGTAAAACTTTTTACACCTTTTTTGAAACGTGTTGCTGCCGACAAATGCAAAATGAGTCAAATCATCACATTTTGCTTTTACTGACATTTCACAGACTCCTAACTTCTTTGGAAACATGGTTAAATTCTGACTGTTGAGATATTTTGGGGTGGACAGTCAGAGACTGCATCTTTAAAACTAAAATTACATTTTCAGATTATTCGACATATGGAAATATAGCTAAATGTTTTCTCACAATTCATTTCAAAATTCAATTTGTTAAAATTTTGTTTGAAGGTCACTTCATGTTGTTGAAATCTTTGTAAATCTTTATTTTTAATCAGGATTCTGTTGGGTTAAATGTAAAAAAGGAGCAAAGTAAGAATTCTTAATTAAATTGAGATATTTCTTTCTGGCAGGCTAAAAGCTGAGAGGTGTTATGGATGTTTGGGAAAGTCACACAGCTTTCTCAGAGACAAATCACTTGCTTTTAGTGGCATAATTAATAGATTTTGAGAAACAAACCAAGTGGCTTTAATAATTTCAAGAGCCACCGTAGAGGTCGATACAAGAATAATCATTGTTCAGTGGAGAAAATACTTCCAACTGAGCTGCCACGACTACCGCAGAATAAATCAGGATGAATACATTCACAATACGTATTGTTCTGCACACGCTGTACTCAAAAAAACCAGCCGCAGAAAATGCACTTCAGCTTTCATTTTAGTGGATAAGAAAAAGTGAAAAAGGGAGTTTGAGGATGTTCTTAGCTTCCAGTTGCAACCTCCACAGACGGTCCAAAAGTTACGTTGTTCAAAAAAAGAAGCTTTATTGAGTCTTCACACCCGCAGCACAGTCCTAATTAAAGAATGATTAACTGTGATACTGTGCAACCGTTTGGTTCTGTAATAAAAGGAAAAGAAAGACAATTCAATAAAGTTATATTGAGCTAAACAAAATAAACCAGTACAAGCCCAACTATTGCTCGCACCTTCAATCTTCCCTCTGATTATAGTCTGTAAACCCTGTTAACATGATGGGTTGCTCATGTAAGTGTGATGACGCTGAAGCACCCAAACGATGGTAGCATTTCGGTGCATATAGTGCTCAATGCCGATTGGTTAAAAGCTGCTCCAATAGTTTCAGATGAACGTGGTGCATTAAATTGACAATCAGACATGAATGTCTGTAACTGTTGACGTGCATTGACCTCTAACTCCAATGGAAATGACAGTGATTGACTTGTACTGAAAATAAGGCACTGAGCCTCAATTCAAATACACTCCACGCCTGATTTCCTAGAAGGTCTGCGTGTTAAATCACTTGTAAACTTCACACCACCTGCAAAAAAATGTCCATCAGATCTACCGACGACGTGCAGCGAGGACTGAGTCTTTCAAATGTGCAATTGAACACGGTGTCCATTCTGCGTGTTTGAATGAACATATGAAATATTGGGAGTTTCTACTTAAACCTTCAAAATACTGGGAGGGAAACATGCAAATACATACATTTAGCAAACGCAATGATATTTACTAAACCTGGAAGTAGAAACAGAAGTGATTGTTGTGTATTTTAGTACGACTGAAGGTTTTAATCAGATGAACATCAGGAGAGAAGAATACGTAGAGAACCAGGTTTTACACCCGTTAAACATTTCTGATGTCAGAGGCAGACATGATTCAGACAGTTCGTCTGTCCAGAGATGATATTTTTGATTTATTGAATGAACTAAATGATGATTGACAGCCAATAACAGGAGGAGCCACGAAATACCAGCAATTAAACAACTTCTTATGAGTCAGCATTTGCTTCCCTCTTCCTTCGTCCCAGCGTATCTCTGCTTGGATCTCCCTCCAGTCCTGTTATTCAGGTGAGCTGTCACAACGAGTCCTGCAGAATTCACAGGTCGCTTCATCAGGTCCACGAGACCTCGGGAGGAACTGAATGACACCAAGTCAGCTGCTCTTCACAGAAACATGTTTGTTAGAGGATCTCATCCACCGTCCCTCCGCTTTCATTTGCTGTTTTTTTTCCTCCTAATATCTCGCCATCTTGATATAATTTCATCTATTGATCTTTTTGTTGTTCTTATTGACTTCCTCGCTCATAATCTCCTATATAGCGTTTTGTTCTTGTTATATTTATGTTTATTCATGTCAATGGGATCAGATTTTCCTTTTAACGGTCGTTCTGTTAGAACAGCTGGAGGCAAACCCCTCATTTAAATACGGTGATTTGCACCTGATATCAAAGACACGATGACTCTCAGTAAATCACTCGCAAACCGGGTGGAAAGTAAAAGTGCAAACTTTTTGAACAAACACGCAATTTAGTTCCTTTAGTTGAGCTCTTAGTAAATCAGACCCTTGGTGCACGTATGTAGTTCATGAATTCCAACAGCGTCGTGCTCACGTGGGAGTGGACTTTCTCAAAATGCAACACTGCCTTTCTGCTCTTAACGGAAATGAACGTAACGTTTGTATGTCCTCTGTTTGAGACACACTTTGAGCGTACTGATGGTTTCTATCCAACAGCAGCATGGTGGTACTTCAACAATAAAACCCTTGGTGAGGCCGTGGATGTGTACAAGCAGTATTCATATATGGGCTGCGTTTTGGATCAGCCGGTGTCAATTGGAAATAAGTCGGTGGTCCATCTCTTTCAGACTCAGTTTGTGGATCGTTTGGAAAACACCATCCTGGTACTTATAGTGTACTTTACATTTCTGTACTTCAGTGTGAACGTACTTGTGCACTCGAAACAAGGATAAGTATGCAAGTACATGATCTGAGAAACAGACATGTTTAAATCCAACTGGTGACTTAATCTTCTGTCTGACTAGAGAACAACAGAAATAAGTGATAGGAATGGGATTAATGTAAAGATACTGGATGGACTTTTGTGCAATACAAATATGTATTTTCTTTTTTCTTTCAAAGAACCATGCAGTGATTTTTTTTTTTTCTGCTGATCATGGACATCAGCACAGTTGAGCAAAGAGGAGCTTTTTTAGGTCACATAGAGACAAACTTTAAAACAATTATCACAGCACAAAAATAAAAATAAATGTTTCGTAACACAAGTTGCATAGTATTTTTTCTCATTTTAAATCAGCCCCAATTTAAGACAAGAATAGTGATATTAGCCAATTCAGCAAAAACCCTGGATGATGTTCAGTATTGCCGGTTTCGAAAAGCCTGGTTTCACAACGTGTGCACATTATAACTATGGTATTACGCTTTTGTAAACACTTCAGCTGAGGGAAAGGTCACGGTCACTGTTCAATTTTTTGATAGTTTTTTTCACAATACAAACACAAAAAAACTACACAATTATTGAAACTGACATTCAGAGAGCAACAACCTCAGCTTAAGTCTTCAAAATTCAAAACTCATTTACACATGTTCTGCTTTGCACCCAATTTGCAATTCAACACGGCCCTTTCTGCAGCACACAGTGTGCAGTTCTCTACACCACACAGAAATCTGTCTGAACCTAAAGACTCTCATCGATTAGGATGTAAACACTTTAAAAGGTCCACTGGTGAGTACCTTTATACTACAACAATGGAAGCCAACAGAGGAGGTGGATGAAGGTGACAGTGAGAGGAAGGTGTAGAGCTGGTGAGGGACGGAGAAGATGAAGACAAAGAGGAGGGCGACAAAGAAGGCAAGACTTTCTCATTAACTCAAAAACATCTTCACAACACAAACACAACCATTCACGCTCACATTCACACCTACGGCCAATCAAGGCATCATCCATCAACCTGAACGTACTCGGTTCATTGATGAACCTCAGCCTACTCATGTCTTTGGCCTGAGAGGAAGCCGACAGGAAGCTCCGTGCTTGACTCTGCATCAAATGAAAACCATGTGAAGCACCTCCCATCATTCATCACAATTCAAACTTCATATTTATTCTATACAACTAACACTGACATACGTGAGGGTTATTGTTGTCAACCCAACCTCCTTCGTTTTCTTATTAATACGCAAAACCACACCTGCTTACATCTCCGAAATCTCATTATTTAAGTTTTGAAATGATTTTTTAGACATTTCCTGTTTAGTACTGATAGAGTAAATATGTTTACATCATTGATCCATATGGAGGGGAGGTCTTTACAGTGTTAAATACAAAGAGTTGAAATGAAACGATAGAGTGCTGTGTTTGAACTAGTCCGTGAACTAAACACTTGATTGAGATGGACGGAGAACTCGGCTGCAGCTGCTCTGCTAAACGGGCTCTCTACACTTGTATGCTGGCAGACTGCAGATTTAACTCGATGTGATCACGTGAAATTGAACCCTCGAATCTATGTTAATGTGATTGTTTTTAAAAAGGAAGGAGACACAGGATAAATTGCTTTAAAAAAAGAAAGGTGTATGTGAAATCGAATCACGTCAGGGAGTCTCTGAGTGAAGTTCACACATTCAAAGCAGTTTATATATTTAAGTGCAACAGTTTATTCATAAATCTAATAACATCCACAATTATGATGAAATTGCAAATAACTTTAAATGCAAAAATCTGTGCAAAAAAAAAAAGTATTAACACTTTTACAGGAAACAGATCAATTTCCCCAAATGTTGTAATGTTTCTTTAATTGAAACATTTTATAGAATGTTTTCACAGGCTGCTTATGAGCACAGCATGATGAGGACAATAAACACAAGCAGGACCCTGTAAACCTGATACCCACAGCACAGATGGCTATCAGTCACACAACCTGTGTGTGTGTGTGTGTGTGTGGGGGGGGGGGGGGTCACAATGTTAGAAGGAAGGTAGAGCTGATATGAATGCTCAGATTTCCCCTGAGACCATACAGGACACAGCTTCTAGTGCTCTCTCTCTCTCACACACACACACACACACACACACACACACACACACACACACACACACACACACACACACACACACACACACACACACACACACACACACACACACACACACACACACACACACACACAGAATGGGAGCCGTACAGTCTGGAGTCTTCAATGATTAATGTCCCAAGCCAAGCCACATCACAAAGCCAGCCCAGCTGAATGACAAGCCACAACAGCTTGGAGAAGCCCAGCGCATGTGTTCGAGAGAGTGAGTGTTTGGGAAGCTACTTCAAAAAAAAGCCATCAATAATACATATTGCTGTTGAATCAGAGCATTTGTAATGAAATGACAATGTCACGCTCGGTTATTTTTACGAGTATGACTCGGATGGCTTTCCATAATCATCCATCAGTCATTGGAACGTTTGATCAAACTGTTTTCCTCACCTCTCTCTGTCAGCTCCAAGTGATGCGTTTTCTCCACGAGGAACACTGAGTGTCATCCAAGCTGTTGCTGTTTGATTTGTGTTCCTGCTACTCTAATGTGTCGCACATGTTAATGAGTGGAATCATATTGCGCAGTACGGGAACAACTCGTTTCAAAATGGAAAATAATTTGTTATTTTCCGATTAATTTTCTAACAACTGCCCTGCTGACAAAATGCTGTTTGTTGTTCCACAACTGATGACCACACTCGTCATACCGTAGACTGATGAGACATTCAGTTCACACCAACGACGCACACAGACAAACACTAATGTGATTACAAAACACACAGTGGGAAGAATTAGTCCAATAAAAAGTCCATTTAGTAGGTTTATTGATGTCAGTTCAGTCTGTCATTATAAAGTCTGATGTTCAAGGAAGGAGCAAGACTCTCTAAGCTGCTAAAAGATGTTATTTTTAATATTGCAGTTATTATTATTATTATTATCGTTTTTTGCTATACTAATGATCATTATTACACTCTCTCTTTATTTGTGGTTTGATTCCGTGTTGTGGAGTTTTTCTGTGTGGAAGCAGCCTCGTGTTCTCTGACCTTCACTGCCTGTGTCTCAACAGAACCACAGGAAATACAACTGGTGCTGGTTCTGATATTCTGCTGAAAAAACGAAAAGGCTCTCTATGAACCCATTACTTCAAAATTCTATATTTTGCAGCTTGCTAAATACATTAAACAACATCATAAATAATTACATTATGTTTCCTTCAAAATGTTGTTGCTGTTTCAGATGTAGTTGTATATGAGCATAATTTCCAGAGGAGGAGGTTGTTTTGATTGAACAGCTCATACATCAGATTCCATCTCACAAATGTACCCGGCTGTGCACACAGTGCTTAATCAGCAAAGTGTCAACGGTAAATGGTAAATGGACTGCAGTTATATAACACCTTTTTACCTCAGTGGTGTCGCAGCTACTCGTTTATCCATTTACACACACACACACACACACACACACACACACACACACACACACACACACACACACACACACACACACACACACACACACACACACACACACACACACACACACACACACACACACACACACACGGCGACAGACCTGCTATCCGAGGCTTTGGCCCGTCATCAGGAGCAACTTCATTTTCCACGGAGACTTCTCTAGGTGGACATGAGGAAGCGGGGATGGAACTACCAACCTTACGATTAGTGGACTCATCTAGCCCCAAAAACACATTCCCTCCTCACAGATTTTTGGAACACCACATGATGAATACAGTAAAATACAGCGTGCATTAAAAGGGCACTCCAGCCAATAACGATTACACTTTTATAAAGTTAGTCAAATGGTTCATCGCGGCAGCAACGTGACGGTGAACCAGTAATCTAGTGAGTCTCACGAGACATCTGACAATATAATGATCAGACTTTCGTTTGAATTAATATTACGTATAATAAAATGTTTTATGAAAGAAAATCACTGGATCTTAACTATGCAGCTAAACAGCTTCTGTTTGTTCCGTCATCACAAGTCCAAAACGTTGGTATTAACCAATACTTAATAAATCCTCACTTCTCAGTGAACGTTGTAATACCAAGTCAGAAATAAAATGAGGGTTTTTCTTTGCAGATGTAACAGATTTGTGGAGCTTTTAAGTAACAAATGTACGGTCCTGTTATTGCCAATATATATATATATAAACTGTACAAAAATAATCATCAACGGAAAATATGAGAAAATAATGCAAATTATAAATTACTTAAGTGGCAAAAACAAAGATGGCCGTGCGCTAGATTTTCAAATACATGTTGACGTATAAATAAATGGATTTTTTTTTTTTTACAATGATTATTTTTCATAATGACAGTTTTTGTTGTACATCTGATTTAGTTGAAGACTTTGTGTCCATTTTGCTATTTCTTGTCAACTTTAAATGTATGTAGTTCCTTTGAGCACATGGAGGTCGTTACTATGACGATGACATCATCAGGGCTTTTCTCTCAGATCTGACACACAGCTCCTCCAGAGGCTGGACAGTTACACATAAAACCCTCCGTGGAAACGATCCTGATCTTCATGTGTACAGTGAAGTCTGCTTTTAGGCCAAACAGGATATGAATATCAGTGTTTCTGTGCAGTCGGAGCTTCAGTAGCTGTCACACCCTGTTGGACAAACATTTCCTGACATGTTCTCTGACAAAAGTTTCCAAACCGTCAGTAAATCAGCACGTCTGTCTTCACTGTATGAGTTAACTTCCAGTGAGCTGTGTTTTCTTTTTACCTCACCAGTAACCAGAACACAGCACCGATGACAAAAAGAAAAACACATGACCCCAGTGAGTGTTATTTTAAAGAAATGAGACATGACAGCAGTAAAGTCTCATTTTCTCCCGACAGACTAATTCTCAACCAGAAAAGCTTTGTTCTGCGCTGCCATTGTGTTCTAGCAGGCGGACACGTCGGGCCCAGCTGTGACATGACAGATGTATTGAGATGTAATGGGCCTATCAGTAGCTAAAACCAACTTGTGTTATGAGGCTGTGTGGAGAGTGATGGCTGATGTTCATTACTGGGCCGACAGCAGACAGTCAGATAATTAAAGAAGAGACACAGGGGGAGATTGATATTTAGGCAAACCAACACCAGAGGCTGAGATTGGCTTTTAATGGGGAAAAAAACACACAAAAACACATTCGCCGTATGTGTTTCTACCTCTGATATAATGCAACGTAAACGTTCATGTTTTAATGAGTTGGTTTTACTGAAAGGTTTATTTAGATTTGATCATCGTGAGACACATCGTGATTAAATGTCTCAATGCGGTTGCAGAGGTTTTCCCATCTAACCCATATTAAACTAGATTTACCACCCAGTGGTTGTAAGGTACACACACACACACACACACACACACACACACACACACACACACACACACACACACACACACACACACACACACACACACACACACACACACACACACACACACACACACACACACACACAAGGTCACAATCTGCCCCTCAGTTTCGGTGTTGAATAATGGGCAGAAAAGATCATTTTATCCTATCAGATTTTGAATTATTGAGTTATTGCCAGTTACCTTTGCCCACCAAATTGTAATCAGTTCATTTTTGAGTCCAAGTAGATGTCCGTGCCAAATTTTAAGAAATTTCCTCAAGCAGTTCTTGAAATACTGCATTCATGAGAAAACGACAGATGGGAGGTCACATTGACCTCTGACCTCTGATTACCAAAATCTTTGAGTCCAAGTGAATTGTTTTGCAAAATTTGAGGAGATTTCCTCGGCACTCCTGAGGTATCGATGTCATAGCGGGAAACAGATGTAAACTCACAGTGACCTTGACCTTTGACCTTTGACCAACAAACTCTTTTCTGTTGTGAGTACAAGTACATTTTTGTGCCAAATAAGAAGAACTTCTCCAAAGGAGTTCTCTCCAAACAAAAAAATATGCAGCTGTGCTTTTTATATATAGAACAGAATAATTGCACAACATTTATGATTATTATCAGGATATTTTATATTTTGGAAATACTGAAACAGTTGTGAAGAAGTAAAATAGATACAGACACATGAATAGGCTTGTGAATTTATCCATGTCTCCGGCTGTTCTTTCCTTTTGGATGATTTTATAAAGTTCCCGCTTTATTTTAAAGACAGCTTTCTCATATGTGGCTGGAAAACTACTTGTTTGAGTTCAGTGCTTTTTTTTATTTTCTATGAAAACATTTAAAAAAGAACTAATTTAATATGAAGCCCCCATGATGTGTTTTCCACAGTGCTGCTCTGCTTCATTTGACCACTGTTTGCTCTCCACCGTGCTCCAGCGGCTGCACTCTGCATCCTGCAGCCTGTGACAGAGATGACACAAGTGCACTGAATGCACATTTACAAAGTCCCAGTTCTCTTAGTGCCACTCAAGTATTCTCGGCGTCGCCCGGTCTCGGGAGACTCGACAATGCAGCGCTTGCCCAGCCGTGCTATCTTGATTGCCACAGTAACAGCTTCTCTCCCTCAGGACCAATCAGGCAGTTTCTTTGTCAATAAAACATACTGTTTTCTCCTGCCTGGCTGAACTGACCCTCTGCAATTGCTGTTTGACCCTTGTCACAGTGCAGACAAGAAAATACACACCAGTGGTGGAGAAGACCTGCTGTCAGTAGACAAAGCGACCATTCAGACAACACAGCTGCCAGGTGAAGGGCAGAGGAGGGGCGGCAGAAACACTCCGCTTGATTTTTCAGGCCTCACTGAGTCTCCTGCTTTTTCCAGGCAGCCGTCTACTTAACAGATTCAAACGGGTATCATTGTCGTACTTCAGCCTTCGTATGTCTTCATCGTTGGAAAATGAACATATAAAATTAAAAGGCAGTTACTTAACAAGTGGCTCACTGAGATCTGTGAACACAGTGACATCAATACATTGCAAGAAACCTGTGTGATCATCTAGCAGCTCCAGTTTCAACGTGCTCCGTTTGCCAAAGATAAAGCACTTGTCAGATTCTCTAAAAACATCTCCGGGATCCTTCATGGGAGAATCAGAGATACACTGTGAGACAATATAACTTTTCCAAAACAGACAACCCGACAACACCGACAGAAACCGGCCGGTTGTGCAGCTTCCTTCTTTCACGCTTCACATAACTAGTTCTGTCACTCTATGTGTGTAAAATCCAAATGTCTCTGTGTCGTTCCCGTTTGTACAATTTATCAGGTTAAGACTACAACAAACCCCAGAAGACACAACAGGTTGTTGCAGATGGATCAGGGAGACGGTGGGATGCAACCAGGCGCAGGATGAGACTGACAGAGTTTGTTTAAAGATTTAACATCTCAACAATTAACTCCGTTTTTTTCCTTTCCAGACCGAATAAAACGGTTCACACTAAGACCCAAATTAAGCAGAATTTCAGTTTAAGAATGTGCAAACAAAGGCAGCCATTAATACCAAGGCCAGTGAGGAGTCAAGTTGAATTTACTCAGAGTCCATCTGGCTGGACCAGCAGACAGCAGCACTCCCCAGCAACTCCATCTAATGTACTTGTAATAACATTATCCATCATCCTCACGTTTAAAACAAAGGTCATAACTGCTCGCTCTACACGGGAGACGTAATCTGCTGCTTTGTACAGTGTTTCCTTCCGTTGTTTGCGGAGCCATTTGTAGCCACACAGCCAACTTGTAGCTCGTCCCTAATTAGAACAACAACAGCATGGAAACACACCTGCTTCGACACAGAGACACTTCAAAGGCACCGATGTCAACAGAACAAGAAGCAGACAGAGGAAGGATGAATAATGCAGATACACACAGGTTCAACTGCACACACACACACACACACACACACACACACACACACACACACACACACACACACACACACACACACACACACACACACACACACACACACACACACACACACACACACACACACACACACACAAAGATTGTGAGTCACATTACAGATACAACCCCCCTGGGAGCAGCAAACACATTACAAGTCCAATTAGAGAGAGAAAGCTCCATTAATCCATCTTTCATGAGCTTGGCCCCCCTGGCCCCGGCGTCCCCTCAGTGGACCGGCAATCCAGTCAGGTACCGAGCTTCCTCCCAGGGATCCCCCCGCTGTTATCCCCCATCCCGTACATCTGGGAACTGGGAGAGCTCTGCCTCTCAAACACTATTGGATTGCCTTTCACAAAACACACAACAACCCCGGGCTGAACCACAAAGGCATGTGAGTGTGTGTGTGAGTGTGGACATGTACTGTATGTATGTGAACAAAGGACAGAAGAGGTTTCAGTGTCTCCGACTCTGCAATCAGTCTTTATCAATCCTCCGTTTGTCTCCGTCTAATCCCTCTCGCTGTTCACCTCAACGTTTAAACAGAGATGATGAAGTGAGCCTGGAAATAGGTGCTTAATTGGTATTTAAGGATAAAGGACAGATTTGACTAAATCAATCAATTGTGAAATAATGAATACAGTAAATTAATTAAATTACATTTGATACAAGTAGTAGCATGATCAATACAAATAGCAAATGTGAACAAATTAGTTTGACAGCAGAGCAGTTAACACTCAGTTTTCGCTCCCTGTTTACAGGATCATTGTCTGTCGCCGCACATCCTGCCGACCAATAACATATTGAGATTTACTGACAAAGTTATACTGAAAACACTGAAACTGTTTATTTCCACACACTTCCTGGATGCTAATCCAACACTAATTTTATACTTGTACACTGTCAGAAAAGTATTGGGGTCTAAAGAAAAGCTCTTGTTTTTGTTGTTTTAGCATGAATATGTTTTAAGTTTTGTGACCAGAGTTTCCATCATACATCAATACTTTGGGTGATGTAAACAGGAAAATATGGATGTTTAACTTGCTATTGTTAACAATTCAGTGAATTTGCATCACAAAATACTGCAGTGATGTCAAACACACACACACACACACACACACACACACACACACACACACACACACACACACACACACACACACACACACACACACACACACACACACACACACACACACACACACACACATGCAATTAATTTTCCATAATTGAATTTAGGATATCCATAATAGCATTCTTCCTTGTCAAAATTATATTCAGCAAATAGCTCCGATACATTTATGAATATTTGCATTTCCATTGCTACCAGTCATAATTTTAACATGCAAAATTGAATTTAATGTCTAAAATGTCATTATTTTTTAGTCACAATGTGTCTGGATTGCCAGAAAATAAATATCTGAAACTGTTTTTCATTTTGAACATCGGGTTTTATTACAGAGTACCACACTGTAGTATCTACCAGAAATATAAAGGGAAATATCACCATAACAGGACAGCAGCTGTAATATCTGGTTCCAGCCAGAGGCTGACCTGAATATGGACCTGTAGGGGCAGCCTAATATAAATAAATCCAACTGTAAATCATGCAAACATTAGCATTAGACCCAGAATAAAAATATGGACCTCACATCAAATAATTAAAAATAGTATACATAGTATTATTACAATATCAATTTATAATCAAAATAAAATACTTTATATTACATAAAATATTAACTTAATTTAGTTGTGTTGCTGAAAGTCTTTAGCTGGGAAGATACAACAAATAATTATTTGATTAATAGATTACTGTAGTTTTTTTTTAAAAGGGTTTTACAACACGACTTATTCCAGTATGCATTTTGGATTATAAGGTGCTTAGCCATCATCTTTGTGTTCATTTAGTCAGTCATAGAGCTCTGAGGCCTCGTCGGGGCGAAGCCCTGCTAATCCACCACGAGACACAACAAGCGCTTTTTCTAGCTATCAGCTGAGCGTGTTGGTGCTACAACCGCTTCAAAGTGCAATTAAATTTTCATGTAGAAAGCACAAGTTTGTTCCATTTTATTCAGGTGAATGTGACTGTTGGAGTGTTTGTGCTTCATGTGTTTACTGCCTGTAAACAGCCAGTGGACGTGTTAAAAGACCGACAGTGCTGTTGCTGTAACAACATGCTCCGCCTGTGTGTGGGAGTGGAGTGTCCCTGTAAATGTGTGACAGCTCATACTCGTACTCAGCCTGCTGAATACTTCCCAGGAACTCCATCTTTCTCACATGTTCTCTAACAGCTCTTCCTCCTTGGCTACAAACAGAGAAGCTGAAGCTCGTGTTCGAGCCGAGAGACTCGGCTGAACTGTCTCTCCAGGAGGTCCAAGTTTGCACTGGATGGAAGTTGAATGTGATGCAGAAGGTAGACCAGATCATCGACTGAAGGCCCAGGATTGTTGTATTGTTGGATTGTTGTCTTGTTGTAGTGTTGTAGTGTTGTATTGTTGGATTATTGTATTGTTGTAGTGTTGTATTGTTGTATTGCTGTATCATTGTATTGTTGTAGTGTTGTAGTGTTGTATTGTTGTATTGTTGTATTGTTGTAGTGTTGTAGTGTTGTATTGTTGGATTATTGTATTGTTGTAGTGTTGTATTGTTGTATTGTTGTATTGTTGTAGTGTTGTAGTGTTGTATTGTTGGATTATTGTATTGTTGTAGTGTTGTATTGCTGTATTATTGTATTGTTGTATTGTTGTATTGCTGTATTATTGTATTGTTGTAGTGTTGTATTGTTGTATTGCTGTATTATTGTATTGTTGTAGTGTTGTATTGTTGTATTGCTGTATTGTTGTATTGTTGTATTGCTGTATTATTGTATTGTTGTAGCGTTGTATTGTTGTATTGCTGTATTGTTTTATTGCTGTATTGTTGTATTGTTGTATTGCTGTATTATTGTATTGTTGTAGCGTTGTATTGTTGTATTGCTGTATTGTTGTAGTGTTGTAGTGTTGTATTGTTGGATTATTGTATTGTTGTAGTGTTGTATTGTTGTATTGCTGTATTATTGTATTGTTGTAGTGTTGTATTGTTGTATTGCTGTATTGTTGTAGTGTTGTAGTGTTGTAGTGTTGGATTATTGTATTGTTGTAGTGTTGTAGTGTTGTATTGTTGGATTATTGTATTGTTGTAGTGTTGTATTGTTGTAGTGTTGTATTGTTGTAGTGCTGTATTGTTGTAGTGTTGTATTGTTGGATTATTGTATTGTTGTAGTGTTGTATTGTTACATTGTTGTAGTGTTGTATTGTTTGATTAGTGTAGTATTGTAGTGTTGGCTTATTGTATTGTTGTATTGTTGTATTGTTGTATTGTTGTGTTGTTGTAGTGTTGTATTGTTGTGGTGTTGTATTTTTGTATTGTTGTAGTGTTGGGTTGTTGTATTGTTTTATTGTTGTAGTGTTGGATTATTGTAGTATTGTAGTGTTGGATTGTTGTAGTGTTGTAGTGTTGTAGTGTAGTGTTGTTGGATTATTGTATTGCTGTAGTGTTGTATTGTTGTAGTGTTGTATTGTTGTAGTGTTGTAGTGTAGTATTATTGGATTATTGTATTGCTGTAGTGTTGTATTGTTGTAGTGTTGTATTGTTGTAGTGTTGTATTGTTGGATTATTGTATTGTTGTAGTGTTGTATTGTTGTAGTGTTGTATTGTTACGGTGTTGTATTGTTCTTTTGTTTTATTGTTGGATTGTTGTAGTGTTGTGTTGTTACAGTGTTGTATTGTTGGATTATTGTATTGTTACAGTGTTGTATTGTTCTTTTGTTATAGTGTTGTGTTGTTACAGTGTTGTATTGTTCTTTTGTTGTAGTGTTGTGTTGTTACAGTGTTGTATTGTTGGATTATTGTATTGTTGTAGTATTGTATTGTTCTTTTGTTTTATTGTTGGATTGTTGTAGTGTTGTGTTGTGTTGTTACAGTGTTGTATTGTTGGATTATTGTATTGCTGTAGTGTTGTATTGTTGGATTATTGTATTGTTGTATTGTTGTATTGTTGTATTGTTGTATTGTTACGGTGTTGTATTGTTCTTTTGTTTTATTGTTGGATTGTTGTAGTGTTACAGTGTTGTATTGTTCTTTTGTTATAGTGTTGTGTTGTTACAGTGTTGTATTGTTCTTTTGTTGTAGTGTTGTATTGTTACAGTGTTGTATTGTTCTTTTGTTGTAGTGTTGTTTTGTTGTGTTGTTATAGTGTTGTATTGTTGGATTATTGTATTGTTGTAGTATTGTATTGTTCTTTTGTTTTATTGTTGGATTGTTGTAGTGTTGTGTTGTTACAGTGTTGTATTGTTGGATTATTGTATTGTTACAGTGTTGTATTGCTCTTTTGTTATAGTGTTGTGTTGTTACAGTGTTGTATTGTTCTTTTGTTGTTGTATTGTTGTATTATTGTATTGCTGTAGTGTTGTATTGTTGGATTATTGTATTGTTGTAGTGTTGTGTTGTTACAGTGTTGTATTGTTCTTTTGTTTTATTGTTGGATTGTTGTAGTGTTGTGTTGTTACAGTGTTGTATTGTTGGATTATTGTATTGTTACAGTGTTGTATTGTTCTTTTGTTGTAGTGTTGTTTTGTTGTGTTGTTACAGTGTTGTATTGTTGGATTATTGTATTGTTGTAGTATTGTATTGTTCTTTTGTTTTATTGTTGGATTGTTGTAGTGTTGTGTTGTTACAGTGTTGTATTGTTGGATTATTGTATTGTTGTAGTATTGTATTGTTCTTTTGTTTCATTGTTGTAGTGTTGTGTTGTTACAGTGTTGTATTGTTGGATTATTGTATTGCTGTAGTGTTGTATTGTTGGATTATTGTATTGTTGTAGTGTTGTATTGTTGTATTGTTGTATTGTTACGGTGTTGTATTGTTCTTTTGTTTTATTGTTGGATTGTTGTAGTGTTACAGTGTTGTATTGTTCTTTTGTTATAGTGTTGTGTTGTTACAGTGTTGTATTGTTCTTTTGTTGTAGTGTTGTATTGTTACAGTGTTGTATTGTTCTTTTGTTGTAGTGTTGTTTTGTTGTGTTGTTACAGTGTTGTATTGTTGGATTATTGTATTGTTGTAGTATTGTATTGTTCTTTTGTTTTATTGTTGGATTGTTGTAGTGTTGTGTTGTTACAGTGTTGTATTGTTGGATTATTGTATTGTTACAGTGTTGTATTGCTCTTTTGTTATAGTGTTGTGTTGTTACAGTGTTGTATTGTTCTTTTGTTGTTGTATTGTTGTATTATTGTATTGCTGTAGTGTTGTATTGTTGGATTATTGTATTGTTGTGTTGTTACAGTGTTGTATTGTTACAGTGTTGTGTTGTTCTTTTGTTTTATTGTTGGATTGTTGTAGTGTTGTGTTGTTACAGTGTTGTATTGTTGGATTATTGTATTGTTACAGTGTTGTATTGTTCTTTTGTTGTAGTGTTGTGTTGTTACAGTGTTGTATTGTTCTTTTGTTGTATTGTTGTAGTGTTGTATTGTTACAGTGTTGTATTGTTCTTTTGTTGTAGTGTTGTATTGTTGTGTTGTTACAGTGTTGTATTGTTCTTTTGTTGTAGTGTTGTATTGTTACAACAAAGGAGCTTCTGTCGCTTGCTCTGAAGAAACGAAGGTGTATGAAAAGCAATGAACTCCTGCTCTACCACCTCCACATGTTCAGGGATTATTGGAGAAAAACTTCAGTGAAGAGTGGCTCCTGGCTGACGACCCTGGAATGACCTCGATGGTACCATTGGACCAGCCTGGATTTACAAACCCATTATATCTGTGAAAAGATTTGGTCTGGTGCTCAATCAGGGATTGTTTCTGGTGTTTGTTCTTTAACCGCCATGGACAGTTTAACTCTGAAACTATTGGAGCAGCTGACTTTGTTGGCACTGACCTCCGTATGGTGGTGCAGCCATTGTTGGAAATACGCTAATGTCAATGCACCGGTTGCTGATTGGTCCGCCTTTCAGAGTGGCTGAGGGAACATAACGTAATGTACAGACAACGGACTCAAACGCACGACTCAAAGGCTGGTAGTTCAGTTCAACATCACAATCACAGGTATCTAGAGGGTAATACACAATCAGAGTTACAGTTCGTTTCAAAAAGTCCAAAACCAGAGATCAATCCAGAAAGAAACAAACAGGCAAAGGTCAGACACAAGGAAAACTCACTGACAAGAACACTGGAACGAAGAGCTGAACTACGATGAACTGGTAAAGAAGACACAAGTTATATACACATTAGGGCGGGACGACAATTAGACGCAGGTGGAAATGATCATGGCGGAGCAGGAAAACAGGAAAACACAAGGGACAGGAAGTGGAGTTTTCTGAAAGGAGACAAGAGGTAAGTAACACAATAAAACAGGAAATGGAAACCAGAATATTACAAAATAGGAGAAAAGAAACTTAACGGACAGAATGAGATGTAACAATGAATGCAAACAGGGTTTCAGAATTACAGTCCAGGTGAATGATGAAGTTGTAACACAAAGTGGGCGGAGCATATTGTAGGAGGAGCAACAGGAAGAAAATACCCAGCAGGTGTTTTCATCCAGTCAACAGTTATTTCTGCTTTCTGTACAATTTAATGAATGTGCAATGCACACTTCAAATTAATGCAAATAAAACAGCTTCAGAAAACACAAAAGGATGAAGACATACACTTTAACAATAATCACTGTTTGAAGAAACCTTAAGAGAAGAGTTTAACACTCAGTGAAGTCAACTTATTAGCATTCTTTCCTCAAGTCAGAAGAGAAGATCTCAATCTTGTGTGAACTGGAGTCAGAAGATGGTTATCAGGGAAACAGAATTTGTATGGCTCCATCAAAAATACACCTTCAGACATCTCTGAAGCTTTTATCTGTAAGAAAGAAGACCGCACATGAATAGGTGATTTTAGGATGTTGGATGCGTGAACATATTCAGGTGACTGAAACTAATATCTTTATTATGTCTATCGTATCTTTTTTCACTCTTAACAATGTCTAAATGTTGAACTAATCAATTAAAGAATCCAAAATTGACGAGCTACAGAAGCGCTTGCTGGATTCGGGGTGGCAGATTAAGGGGTGAGTGAAGCTGCTTACAACACTTCATATCTGTCTCCTGTATAAGTGGTGACACTTTTCCCACTTGATTTAAATGGAGAAGGTCAAAGCATCCCTTAAATATACACATTAAAGGAGAGCTTTATAACACACTTTAGTATTTATAAAAGACACCATTTTATGTATTTATTGATGTACGCTTTTCATGTTGGTTATGGTTGTTATTTGTTTGTTCAGCATTGCAATATTTTACTACCCCAGTTGTTTTGCGTGTTTTGTATATTCGTTCACAGTGATGTACAAAATACATTATTAACATGTAATACTTTACATCAGCCTTTCCCAGTCCTGTTTAAGTTCAGCCAATCATGTCCATCAGTTAAACATTTGCTTCCTTTGTTCCACCTCACCATAACTACCATACAACCAAATATTTCAAGTTTTTTACGTAATTTTGTTTTTGCTGATGTCATATATATGTGCCGAGTTGTTGTTGTTGTTGTTTTAATAACAGCTGTATACGGTTCTTAGCAAACTGTTGTGAAGCATTTTTCAAATGACTTTTATAGGAGCAACATAATCACTGATAATGTTCAGAGACAACTTTTGTATTATTATTAATGAATGGAGCATCATTGTGGTTGTGGGGGTGGAAGGTCAGAGTTAGGTCTCGGTTGAGTTTCATATTTATACTTCCATAATCGTAACCAAGGACGACTGATAAGAAAATATTACAATAATCAACAGTGATTTTGGAAGGCAACAACAAATAATGTTTTTCCAACAGGGTCACGGATCCGTGTGGATGTCAACCATCGCGTGAATCCTTTTAGAAAGCAAAAGGACAGATTTTGTCATGACAACATGTCGGGCGTGTTGTAATAAAATTCAATTTTAAAGGCAAAAGGAAACTGAATATGTTGAGCAGCGACAGATTAAACAACCAGAGCACAAACTGTTCAGAGCTGCATGTACACAAATATAGAGGAAATATGCAGATATACATCATCGACTCATCAGATAGAAGCAACAGATCCACCAGACGTCTCACTTTATTTCCCGAGGTCCCGCAGCGTGGCCTGCCATCGTTTTTTTGTTGCTTGTGATTAACAGCTTTTATTTTTCTGGAATTATTTCTTTTCTCCTCTTCCTCCTACTTTAATTTCAATTCTTAATGTCAAACTTAATTTTAGTTTCTGCCTGTTATGAGTGTTTAAGAAGTGTGAGAGAGTTTAAAAATTAAGACAAAGCAGACATCCTCCCTGCACAGATATACTGCAGGTGTAAGTTCTTGTCCAGTAATGTCTACAGACGTAAATGTATGCAGGTCATGTACAGAGCAGCCTGCTACCTGTGCAGCACAGAGCATTGTGGAGTCAAATGAAGAATTATTTGAACAGCCTTTGGCGCTCCGTGGAAACATGCACAGCGAGGTAAAGGTTAGAGTTCAAACTGTGCATGAAAGTCTGAGACATCACTTTCTTTAGGGCTTCCAGAGTTTTCAGGAGCACAACTCAGAACGAAGCCGGCCTTTCTCGACCAGTGAATACCATCGACATCACCTGGGTCGGTGCACACGTCATCTACAATGATGATCTACAATGATCTTCATCAGAGTCGGTGCACGCAGACGCTGACTTCCTTCATTAAAAAGACCAGTCCTGTTGTTTTCAGGATGATCCATCGGCCTGGTTTGGGGCCTGCTCGAAGCTCAGATGTCTGAGATTCAGACTCACATGGTTTTCTTTGTCTTTAATGAAATCACCAATGGATGAAGTTTATACAGACTTTTTATGGATTTTGTTCTAAGATGAAAAATTCTAAAGAACTACAGTAAGTTTGATTAATTGTTTATTGCACAATAAATTTCAAAGGAAATTTAGTAAAGAGAACAAAACAACAACCAAACAACTTTATACTGTGATGAAATGCTTGCCTTCATTAAAACCAGCCACAGAACACTTTCAGTCTTTCCTGGAGGTGTCCGCTGTGTTCTCCGTTGCACATATGAGTTGTGACATAAGAACATATGTAGGTCTGTGAAAAATAATATACATATTTAGGGAGATAACAACGCTGCCTTCATTGTCTGACTATGTGCAGTATTGACTTCATATTCAGCTCGATGTGGGTTAAATTAAAGTGCTGCAAGTAACTGTTTGATAAATGGAAAGATAATCAACTTCTTATATGTCAGACTTTAAAACACTCAGAGCAAATCATTTTTTTTTTTTTGCCATTTAAGGGGCTCCTCTTCTACAGTGGTTTTACTAATGAATCCCAGCTAGGAGCAGATACTAATTAATGACGGAGCCCCGGAGTGGCAGCAGAGCGATAGAAAACATCTCAAGGCCGTGTTTCACTGCACCGAGCGCTCCTAATGCACGTATATATGCACACATGTGCAACACTACTTATCTGTGTTCACCTCTGAATGTTGACAAGAATCACTGAAAGTGGAGAAAAACTGGAAAATGTTTTTAAAAATAAGTTGCTGATTAAGATTTACTTTCATTTCAAACAGAATAAACAGGCCGTGCCTCGTCCTCTTCAGTTTCTCCTGCTCCAGCCCAGTCTTTAAAATGTCACTTTGACCTCTGACATTTAAAAACTCTGCGAAGAAGTGAGAAGTGCTCCGGTGTTTGGGCAGAAATGTTCTCAACATTTAGTTTTTAGACTTCCTTTCACTGTAAACTGTGAAAAAGAAAAAGAAAAATCTCTGCAATCATCCACCCTTCCCACGAGAATCCAGTGGGAGCTGAGAGACCAGATGTCACATGTGTCTCCAGCGATGTTTCCTCTGTGTTTCTGCACACAGACCTTGAGCCGTCAATGCAGATAGTGGCCGCAACAAATCTGAAAGCGGAGCTGTAATCTCTGTGCAGGGACACCAGGCTGCACACAAACACACTAGTGTCTCTGCATCAGTACATGACAACAACCTTGTCTGCAAACAGTGACAGTGCTCACAATCATCCTCACTCCCCCACATCGGAGTCTGAAGGCAGGTTTTTCAGTGAAAAGGCTGCAGACCTTCACATGTAACACGGCAGGATAACAGAGCCACAACATCTTTTGACAAATCTGAACAGATGAACAGGACTCGTGCAGCAAGGTGGATCTTTCTTATTCTTTTTTTTAACAATATACAGTATGTGAGCAGTGTGGCAGTGTGTATTAACAGTGTGGCCTGTTTGAGTGTCAGGTCCCCAGCTAACCACTGTTGCATCACTAATAATGGCTCCAGATGCTTCTATGACAAACAGTCACACTCCATTGAAAACAATTCATAAATTAATGAACAGTTTCAACAGTTCATTTTACGTCTGTTAGTTTCTGAAAATCGCCTTTCAAAGGTATTATCTGCTTCCTGTTTTTCTGCCTCTGACCAACGGTGGATGGTTTGCTGTGCACTCGGTCACCAGGAGATTATTATATTATGACCGTGTAGTGATTTCAAGTGATGTAAGGACATCACGGATGGTCAAAATGTGAGCATTGCTTTTTGTATTTGGAAAATGAATGAATTATTTTGACCCTCTGTATAATGCCAGGGTTTTTACTGCACCTTAAAGTCGGGACATTAGAAATAGAATAAACACGTATGCGCCTACAAATATTTTGAACAGAGTGTGTGTCTTTCGCAAATTGTTAAGTGCTTTGTTTGCTTCAGCTTGTTTGTGGAAAAAAAAGCACCATTTACAGTAAGTGCAGTGTAATTTGCATGTGGGCCTTGTTGCAGCTCTGATTTGAATGAACCCTTTATCCTGTCGTGTTTATCCATTCATGATGTGTTCTCTTACAAAGGCTGAACTTGAGCATCAGAGAGTGTCCAATAACGTCGGCCTCTCTCTGACAAAAAGCACCACCGCTCATATGGTGTCACTTTTATGTTTTATGTCAGCATGATGAAACACGGGAGCAAATCATTTTATTTCTCAGGTTCAGATATGAACTCGCCAATCCAATAAACATTCACCACCATACGTGCCGAGACTCTTCGCGAACACGTCAACATTGACTTCAACGTGATGGCGCTGATGCAAAAAGGGTTTTCAGACAATAATCACAGTGAAGCAAACTGGAGCTGAGCTCTGATGGAGCCGGTTCAGACATCAACTGCAACTCGCACCATCCAAGTCTTCATGAACAAACTCAACAAACAAGAGTTGAACAGGAAGCTGCTAGCGGGAAACAAAGAAGGAGGCAACGTGTATAAAACATCGACACGACTCGACAGAGTGGCAGTTTATATCTGTGGTTGTGAAATGAAGTCATTTGCTCGAGAGCGTACACGTGACATTCGTCTGATGGGAGTAGCTTTCTGTCCTGGGTGAGAACAACGTGGGAGGTCAGACGGGACGGAGACAGAGACAGCTTGAAGAGAAAACTTTGTCCTGAGGAGAGAAGACACAGAGCTGCTGAGACAGACAGCAACACCAGCTGCATTACAGGGAAAACCATCTTTTCTGAGGTGGCTGCCATGCTCACTTGGCTGCACACACACACACACACACACACACACACACACACACACACACACACACACACACACACACACACACACACACACACACACGCACGCACACACACACACACACACACACACACACGCACGCACGCACGCACGCACACACACACACACACACACACACACACACACACACACACACACACACACACACACACACACACACACACACACACACACACACACAAACACACACACTGTCAGCCGGGGAAATGGCAAACTTACAAAGCCTATCACAGGGGAAGAGTCGGGATAACAACGCACTAACACATGCAGGGAAGTGACAGTGACGGTAGAGATGTGTGTACGCGTTGCTACGTAAACACACACACACACACACACACACACACACACACACACACACACACACACACACACACACACACACACACACACACACACACACACACACACACACACACACACACACACACACACACTTTATTTTAAGGTGTAGAAAAATCTTGTGCAGATGCCATTAAGCACAAACCGAGTGCGTGTAGCCTAATTAGCTGTTTCAGTGTGTGTGTGTGTGTGTGTGTGTGTGTGTGTGTGTGTGTGTGTGTGTGTGTGTGTGTGTGTGTGTGTGTGTGTGTGTGTGTGTGTGTGTGTGCATCAGGGAGCAGCAGGCGTCAGGTTGACTCGAGTGTGTTGTAGCGATTTGTAACTCTTAAGTCACGTCGGCTGCTTCGCCACTTTCAATTTACAGCCTCCTCTTAACGAGCTAACCCCGGGCTCCTGTGACACCGCCACACACACACACACACACACACACACACACACACACACACACACACACACACACACACACACACACACACACACACACACACACACACACACACACACACACACGTTTCACCCCCAGCCTTCGCCCCTTACTCTTTCTAATCATTACCCCGGGATGCCAGCCTCAGCACTCACGCCTTCACACTTTGTTTGTGACAGCCCTTTTTCCCCAGAGCAGGGCATTGTGGGTAGGATATGACTCCCGTGTTGTCAGCGGCAGGCGTGCACACTGAGGGGAGACGAGAGAACTGAAGGCTCCGTTGCTCCCTCGCTTCCTTCCCCTTCTCTGTCTACCTATGTCACTGCGCCTGCGGGGAATTAACAAACGGTAAAACATTATTTCTCTGATTAATGACACGTTTACGGCAAAGTTTACAGTTTGCAGGGCGGGGGGGGGGGTGATGGGAGTTTTCCGTGTTGCAGATGAAATATAGCAGATAATGAGAGGAGGGAGAGTGACACTAGTGCTCTGTGTTTCTTCGATTGCATTTAAACTCATCCGATGCATGAAGGGTCCCTTGTCAGACATCAAACGGGCTCAGAGGAACAGATGAGGGGTGCCGGGTGGAGGAAGGCAGGTCAAAGGTCAGGATAGCCCCGGGACCTCCCCACTATACCCCCCACTTCTCAGCAATGTCCTGATACAAACACACATCTGTTTCAGCGTTCGCGTGAAGACTTTTTATCGTCTGGGTTCACCGAGCATCGCAGTTTTCTCTTTTGCAGCGGTCAATCAGCCGTCAATAATTCAGACGTTGTTGGTGACTGGATCAAGTTGGGTTTAACTGAGACACATGTGGGTTGTAGCAGCATACCTACTTTATAGTTGCATCTCCAGTAGATATCACCACTGCAGATGGTTCATCATACGTCAGAGGGTTCCCAAACTTTTCAGACCACTTTGTACCAAACCAAACCAAACTTCTCCAGAAGCAATATCAACACTTCCTTTCATAAAATAAAATTCACTGATTTAAGCATGCAATGCACCTAAAGGCTACTGTTTCCAAATCAAAGAATACATGTGCTGGAGGCTAATTAAAATTCTTAACAGTTATATGTTTTAAGAGTTGGTTAATTTGGGTGAATTGACCCTTTAAATATTCCAGAAGAGGTGCTGCAGTGTGTTTAATAGTCCTACCACAAACATATGTAATCATCAGCTCAAGTGTCTGAGTAGCTGACAAGATTGTTTTATTAGTTTATGATTTGTGCAATGTTACAGTCATATACCATACAGCAACTACTGGCCCACTAAACTGTGTTTTCATTATTACTCAGCCGTGTATTTTGGTTGTGCTGCTTTATTGATTAAAGAGGTCACATGCTTGTCTACATTATGGAAACTCATCTGATTTCACTCCTGCAAACATTCTGTGAATCTGTGAAATGGAAAAATATGAACATGACAGAAAAATCTGTTTGAGTTGAGCAAACAGCTCAAAGTTTCAGTAACAGTGAAATAAAAAATACCCCGGCAGCTGTGATGAAGCTCAATATTCAGGTTCAACTTGAGGACAGACGTTATGTAACAATAATTTATCTTTAGCTTATCAACCGTGACGGCTCACTTCTGTGAAGGGAAGAAAAGGAGGCTACGTGTTGTGATCGATAATGTCTCAGTGTCGGGGTTAATTTAAGTAATTAGTGAAGTTAGTGTTTAAATGTGCGCATATCTCCCACTTCTCATCTGGATCCTGCTGCTGTATGACGCTGCAGGTATTTAATAAACTCACAGAGAAGACTCCAACAAACAGCTGGAGGCAACAAACCAAACTTCAGCTCCTGTTAATGTTCTCTTCAAACTTGGATTACATTCATTCCCGTTGAGTCTCATTAATCTGACCCCGTCTTCATCACAGTAAAGTTCGAATTTTTATGAATATTTTAGGTTGTCATAGATGTGAAATTGTAGAGAAATGCTTAAGAGGAAAAGCCCAACATGTGGTTGGGAGGTCTGCGTGTGCTTCTCCATAAAGGGAAACAAACTGTGACGGTTAGAGACCAGTGTTGGTGCTGACATGCAGAAAAGCCTGATTTCAGACTTTGGTTTAATGTATGTAACAGTTCTTGTTTTTTTCTGATAAAGGGGGTTTGAGGCGTCTTCCTGTGTAGTGTAAGATTCTTTCAGGCAGCGTTTCCAGTGTGAGACGCAGCCTGAAAGATATTCTAGCACCCAAAGCATGAGCATTAACCCTGATGATATTTAAGTGGGAAATTGTGGCGCTTTCTTGGTGAGTATACAGACTTTATCTGCAGTGGAGTCGTATTTTGGATGTGTTTTATGTAATTGGCTGTGTCATGTTTTACTGTGTATTCCCCACAGTAATCTTTTATTTGAAGTATACTTTGCAACACAGGAACTGTTATTACCATCACTCCACTGCAGGTAACTTTCATTCCAGTGAGATAGATGTGGAGCGTTTGGGTGGAAACTGAGAAGAATATGTCATACTGTATATATACTCTTCTTGAGCAGAGTGTAAGGTATTCTCCTCACATTGCAGTGAACCTACAGGGCTGTGCAAACACTCATTTATTGAAGTTATAATTTCCCAGATATGAAAAACACAAGTGGCGACTGAAAAGTTAGAAACAGCTGCATGGGAGCAGCGCTCTCCTCCATCATCGTCATCATCATCATCATCATCATCATCATCATCATCATCATCACAACGTAAGGGAACATCTTGGGGAAGCCTCGTGAATACGGAAAATACTGTTAGTTTTAGGGACATTTCAGATCTTCCAGCAGGTTGTTGTGTTTGCAAACACACACACACACACACACACACACACACACACACACACACACACACACACACACACACACACACACACACACACACACACACACACACACACACACACACACACACACACAAACACCGTGTGTGTGACAGCCCTTTTTCCCCTGAGCAGCAGTGTATTGTGGGTTGTCCTGAGATGAGGACGGACGACCGCCCACCCCGTCCATGAAGACACATGACTGACTGTGTGAGGGAACAATGTCCACTCTGTGCCGCTGTCTGCTTCTGTCTCATTAACCGCCATATTAACTTATCTGTCACCTTTGACCCCTGGCCCCTGACTTCAGAGAGGAAGTGGAAGCTCATTATAGCGCTTGTGCTTTCAATCAGAACAGGAAGGCCCCTCCCCCTCAGATTCCATAATCCCTTTTATTAATTGATCCTGAGGACCAGGTCACAGGACAGGCCAGCGGGGGGGGGGAAGAGGAATCCCTGCTTCCTACTTTTGGTTTTATTTCCAACATGTTGTAAAGCTTCCACAGGTGTACTCATTATTATTAAGCCATAAATCTTTGGCATCAGTGGAGCTGTTTGATGTGAATCGCTCCTCAGCTGTCAGTCTGTCCCTGAACTGTCCACCGTCTCCTTCAGGCCTTCACTCCTCAGACTCAGAAACATCTCCTCACATGCGTTAATTTGTTTTTCACATCATCACTTGACTTCTGCCATTCGAATGAATGCACATGGCCGTATTTGTGAACACATAGTACTGCAGCTGTGTGTTGCTATGCATGTCGTTAAGAGCAGTGAGTAATCAGCACTATTCAACTGTTTCTTAAAGAAAGACAGACCGTCACAGGATGGATTTATGCACAGGACTGAAAAGTCCTTCCATTTTCTTGCTTCTTTAAAAGGGTCAGTTCAAACTGCCCACTGAAAGGATTCATGTTGGTCAGACCAGAGCTAAAAACAATGAGAAACCAACGGTATGATTTCCTCCTTGTCGTCACACATGACAGGTCGTACAGTGTCGGGTCACTGTGTGGCCAAAAACTGGGCCTAGCAGGAGAAAGAGAAATGATGGAGCTGAGTGGGAGCACATCGAAAGGAGAAAACGGTTGGCTGTGAAATGGACTAAATCTTGAAACTAAAGTTAATTGGCTGTTTTCATGTATTTTAAATGTTTTTTCATGTGGAATTGGGAAACTAAAAGACAAGTTTCGGACATAAACCATGAAACTAATATTTAAACATACATATAATTGTTCTGTTGTGAATACCTGGAGACTGACGTGGGCTGATTCTTGGCCTCAGTATCTCATTACAATTACTATCCCAGTCCGTCGTGCTTCACCACAATATGACAGAAACACAGGCGGTCAAATGATGATATGTACAATGGTAGATTGGCAGGTGAAACATGTTACGTCTATCTTTCATGAATTTCACCATTATTTATCAGATTGATAAATATGAGGGTCCAACCGTTGGGTTCCACTTCCATGACTTGTACCTGATTTAACTCAGTGGTTATACGCTGTATATTTGCGTATCATAGACGACAACAATACAAAAAAAAGCTCCAGAATTTCCTACTTAAAAATGTGTAATGTTACGTACCAGCATAGTTTTGTGACAGAACTTTCATCTCAGCGATTTTGTTTCATAAATAGCAGCGAGGTCGCAGACTGTGACACTTTTAGGCCTCGGACTCACCGCCTGCCTGCTTCACCTGCTCAGCTGGTTCAATCCATGAGTCTCTCTTTGATAACGGCCATCAGTGTTGTGTTTTTGCGGTCCGACAAGTGATGAGTTGTAACCAAAAAGCAGTCACGAGGTTTTTGTTGACCCTCGTTCATAGTGAGACACACAGACACTCACACCGAGACAGAGGAGCGAGACATGGAGGGAGAGAGCAGCGAAGACGACGCCGCCCTTCACCTGGTGAAGTGTCGTCATGATACAATTAGAGCCTAAACTGGGTATTTGCTGTGATTATACAGTAAAAATGTGGTTTCAGATCATTTCTTGTATATTTTAGCTGGGAATTGCGTATCAGTTCTATTCTATGAATGACACACCAGGCTAACACATTTGTGCCCATAGAGCCGTTGTTTCACTCAAAGCTGTGAGCATCAGATTTTGCGTCCTGCCCTGATAATCCTCACTCATCATGCCTGAATCAAACCAACACTGAAAGTCACAGAATGTGATGACTCAGATTTTAGTGTAATACTGAACCGGATGCTACTTTGACTCACTATCGCCCCCTAATGTACAAAGTGGTAGAATTTAAGAGCTTTAAAATTTAAATTAAAAACATAACATTTGCTCTTTTAACACCAGCAAATATCATCCTGATTAAATATATCCTGTTGTGTAAACCCTTGTCTTCTTTTGGTAGATTCACATTTGTTATTCTCTGAAGTGCTGTGGTAGTTCTTTGAACCAACCACAATTTGTTTCATGTTAATTGAAACAGTTGGTTGTGAAATACTTGGATATTGGATTTTAATTTGTCAATTTATTAAACTCCTTTGGAAGTTGATTGACCTTAAACAGACATTTCAACATAGCTAATGTAGCTTGTTGTGTGAAGTTTGTTCCACTTAATTCCAGTTGAAGAGTCACTTCAGCATTTAAAATGAGGAACTCGCAGCTGCAACTTTGTGAGTCAGAACAAAGACAACATGTGAGGCTACTCCCAGTCACTTTGTTGAATTCAGGGGACTCAGTTCAATACTGACCTTGATCACGAGCAGTTTACATGATGACACACAGCAAGTTTCCATCATGACTGTTTTCTTAAAACTACAAAAGATGAGTCTCTCTTCTCTGTCTAACAATGAAAGCTGTGAAGCTAATGTGCTACTTTTGTTTATTCAAGAACTTAATTTAATGGGTTGAGTAAACTCTCAGATGTTTTTTCATTTAATTAATCATTTCAAATCAAAAGAAATCATGTTAGAAAAACTCAGTTTCATAAGATCAGTGGTCTGAAAGTAAAAAACTGTTTTGATTAAAGCAACTTGAAAAAAACAAAACAAAAAAAAGTTGAATTTTTAATTGTTTTGAGAAAAGATAAGCTGATTCAATTAAATTCCTGTATAATGGGCAGTAGGTTGGTATGGCATGAATATATGGTCTAGCCACGCTCCAGTCTTTGCATCCTAATGGTCGGAGACTTCGGGTTAATTTTTCAACTATTGGAGCAGCCTTTAACCAATCAGCATGGACCACAATAAACCGTATGTTGTCTGCTGAAACTCTACCACCACTGCCAGTGTCAGAACTGCTGTAACATCATCACGCTGAGCCAACCACGCTGGTCGATGATTGGTCCACTCTTCAGAGTGGCTGAGCAAACCTTTATGTGAACAGTTTCCAGTTGAAACCACCGACTGCAGCCAATAAAAGGACATCTCCAAATACAGCTATCTATAACAGTTTAATTTCCAGCCCCATACCTTCAAATCTTCTTTCTGAACTCCTCTGTTTCTGTAGTTACTTCCTCCAGCTTCACAGATGACTGAACTGGGTGTCCAGTTATGTTTAGGATCAACGTACCTGCTGGATTACATTCAGTAGCATTTTTTTTTTTTTTAATGAATAAAGTGCCACATGTAGACATGATGTTGATGACAAAAGAATTCAAATATGAAGAATATATTTGCCATATTAATGGAATATGCCAACAAAAGGAATTACAAGATTCCCAATACAATAAAGAAAAAAAATATCGGGATTAGAGATTTTTGGTTTGTTGACAAAAAAACCCACCTCAGTTTCAAACCGTTGACATTTGGGATTATTGTCTCCTTTAGTCATTAGTTTTAGATGTAAACAAGTTAATGTGCTTGGAGGGAGGGGCGCATTTGCAGAGCTTTTCCTCATCATCCAGTACACTCCCAGCAATGGTGTGGGAACAGTGGACCTAACCTACTTACAGAGAGAGAAACTACTCCAAAACATCCTTGTTGACATGTTTGAAGCTGCCCTGGGCAACACAAGCTGCCGCTATGTGCATTTCATTACCAAGAGCAAACCCATTTTCAAATCCTGTTAGGACTGTCAGTGGGATGCAGAGGGTTTGTTAACATGAGCGAGAGATTTCGTATGAGTTCATGACTGTGTGGGTGGATGTGAGTGAGTGTGCGTGAATTCCACTGAGACTTTGGGGGGTGAAATACTGAATGTTTAAAGATAAAAAAAATAAATAAACATAAATCACAGACTATTTACCAAAATTATACCAGCTTTAAATTATGAAGGTGAACACAAAAGTTCTAATCCACACTCCCTTCAGTAATAAGCACAGACAGATGTCTGTTGGTGCTCAGTAAGACACTCGGTTGTCTGTTTAGCCCTCCACATGGAGGTCAAAGGTCGCCTGGCTCCGCCAGACTATTCCTCAGTTTTCATTTTTTACTGTAACTATTTTCTACAAATGCTGTTCACGTTTAGGCTCACACAGCCAATCTGAAGGGTGGACCAATCAACAACCAGTGGACCAATCAGGGACCAGTGGGCCAATTAACAACCAGTGGACCAATCAGGGACCAGTGGGCCAATCAACAACCAGTGGACCAATCAGCATCCAGTAGACCAATCAGCAACCAGTGGAAGAATCAGCATCCAGTAGACCAATCAGTAACCAGTGGAAGAATCAGCATCCAGTAGACCAATCAGCAACCAGTGGAAGAATCAGCATCCAGTAGACCAATCAGCAACCAGTGGAAGAATCAGCATCCAGTAGACCAATCAGCAACCAGTGTTAGTTAAGTGCGATGATGTTGAAGTAAAGCGTTTTTTTCTAAATGTAGCTACACTGATCCATGGATCAATGTCAGAATGACGTTCCTCTCCAGTGGGACCAGATGGGCCTCTCTGGTTCTGGAGCTTCATGTTTTAGTTAGTGGACACACCACACAGTCCAGTTTGTATTGTTTGTGGTTTCTCTATGCTGCTCTTTACTCTGTATTTCTGTTGGAGGTTTGTTCCTGTTGAAAGGAACTTTTTTCTCCAGGCTATTGCTTATGTGGGAATTGTTGGGTTTATCTCTATTTTCACCCTAATGTTGAGGCTACTTGTGCCCTTTAGTTGTAATGTGGTGCTACATAAATGAAACTGAACTCAAGTGCATAATCCTTTCACTTTTTTGTAAAACATATTTTATTCATATATTTTCCTTTGAAACAGTCTTTTCAGTTCTTCAGTAAATTGTTGATATTTCGTATTTCTCATAACTGTTTTCTGCAGTTTTTCATATTGCTTTTGCACTTGACTATTTACTGTAATAACGTCAAGTTCAAGTAGATTTATTTTTAATGAAAATGCAACAAAACAATCATCTTGATGTCTGAGAGCCTCTGGAGGCCGAAGACGATCCTTTTACAGAAAAGTTAGGTTCGCTTGAAATATGTGAAAATGTGATAATTTGCTGCACAAACTTCAAATATAACATATCATGTTGTACTTTGGTCATAATAACATGTAATGTTAAACTGTTGTATATTTCATAGACTCTATACCTATATGGAGAGAATAACAGATGTCTCTGCACCACAAACCACACAATGATCCAAGAACTCTGCAGAGCTTTTATTACTAATCTGCTTATTTGAAAATATGTTTCTCATGCTTTTCATGCCCTCAAAATAGAAACACATGGACGTTTGTTTGAAGGTCATTTTTTGATTTGATTTGATTTGATTTGTAGCATGAATTTTCTACATTTCCATTAGAAACTAACCTCTCTCGCTCTCATCCAGGTGTCCAAAAACCAACTGTGAATATATTGCATGTACAGTGAACCCTCGCTATAACGCGGTTCACCTTTCACGGTCTCGCTGCTTCACGGATTTGCATCGTGCATTGAAATCACATTACGACTATATGTAACGTAGATATATTTAATGTCCAGTTCTATCTATTTCAATTGTAAAATAAAGGTTACTACTTCACGGATTTCACCTATCACGGTTTCTATTTGGAACGTAACCCCCGCGAAAAACGAGGGTTCACTGTAATTTGTTATACACTTTTTCTTTTAGTCCCAATAGACACGCACACTCACACACAGGGATCTACTCCAGCAGTTTACTCCAGTAACCATCTGCACTGCCCACCAGATCTCAGATCAGTGAACTTTATTTGCAGGTCATTGTAAAACGAGTGGCTGCTGGTGAACTGCTGTGATGTCACCATCGACAGTACTGTCAACAGGAAGTAGCTCAAGCAGGAACCTGACTAAAACTAATTGGATGGCTCCATAAGCTTTGACCATTTTGTAAAATAATAGTTCAGTCCTTTAACCTTTATCTGTGTAAGTGATAATAAATTAGCTTTATCAAAGCTTTTATCATTTAAGCTGCCACATACAACTGCTTCATGTAATTCCATAGGACTTTGAATAAATACTCTCTGGAATAATCCTGTTAAGGGTTAATAAACTCGGCCCAAATCCAGAAATGCTACAGATACCAAAGAACACACAAAGACAACCCAAGCAAAAAAGAAGAGGCAAAAAAAAAGCAAAATAACTATAAATTTATATATATATATATATATATATAAATTTGCTACACTGTCACATGACGCACGAGCGACAGGCTCAATTTGACTCGATTTGGCAGATAGTTTAGAGTGTGTCCGTTAATGTTTGTGCTTTATTACTGTTATACATGGTCTTTTATGTCTGTCTCTTAGATATGTTTTTAGCTACGCATTTTAATTGTGTGTTCAGGAATGTTTAGATAATTATCTTTGCACCCCGGTCCTGAGAAACGTAATCTCGTTCCAATGTCTATGTATTAATATGGATATGTTTGGAATGACAAATAAATGAACCTCGAACCTTGAACTTTCTCTGTTGTGACTTCTTTTTATTCAGCGGCCACCAGGCAGCAGCACGATGACATCACATATAATAAGGTTCAGAGACTGCTCCTGTTACGCACAAATCCAGCGCAGCACCGTAACGTGAATGGAGCAGTGGCAAGCTATAACCTTTGAGTAAGTGTTCCAAGTTACGTTGCCTGATCAACATCAGACGTAGTCTTGGGTGTAGTTCCCGTGGGCGTGGCCTCTGTGGATCGTCTTCAAATGGCAGTTAGTCTGGGCCTCCATGGCTGAACGGCTGGCCTGCACCTGCACCGGGAGGATTTCTCCCAGGACTCAGTGGCTCTGGAGGCTACTGGACCTCCAGCTAATACTTGGAAATGCTCCTTCCCCTCTCCTCTGCCAGGTGTCATGGCCCACTGAATTTTGTCTGCCGTGCCTCAGGGACCCTCCGACAGCTTTTCACCTCATTCTTGATCCTCATCATCCTTGACTTTTTGCTTTTGTAATGTGTTTTTCTGTGTGTGTATGCTTCTTGTTAGTGAAACGCACACCCACACACAGAACTCATGAATTACCACTTAAAATGTGTAACAGCTCCTCAAAAGCAGCTGAAGTCTGTAGGAAGAAAATCAATCAGGCGGTATCGACAACTTTAAATGACTGTGAAAGCTTGAATTCTTCCCAGTCATTCCCTTTGACATGTGGTACTGATGGTCTTTTTCTTACAGGATGTAAACGCAGCAGCACCGTAATGCAGGTTTGATATTGATCATCATCATCACCTGAGTGTAACAACGGCAGGTAGAGTCATCGCTGACCCTGTTTACTGCAGGAAGGAACGCTTCATGAAGCAGCCGCAGAGACAAATGATTCCAAGATTACAGCTGCTGTGCTGCTTTACAACTTCTGTGATGAGATCAAAAACACTTCCACCATTCTTCTAAAGATGAAACCTATCAAAGTCATGATTACAATCTCATTTTCCAGACAACTATTCAGCTGTGTTTACATTAGCAGAGAGATCCGTTGCATCACATCAAGCGCTTCAAATGCATCACCAACAAATGACAAGCCAGTGTTCCAACATGTGAGGAGCTTTACACAGTGAGGGGGTAGAGAAGCAACAACAAGAGCAGAAGATTTGAAATCAAGGAAATGCTGCCAGTGACGAGGAAGAGGAAATCAAGTCAGACAAAAATATTGTGCTGAAAAACAGCATCCACATTCTGTATCTGGGACGTAATGTACCGACTGTGACAGTCAAAACGCAGGCAACATCTCTGCCAGAGTTGCATCAGAGAATAACACCATACATTTATACACCCACCTGGAGTTTCACCACAAAACGCAATATCACAGAGTTATCACAGCAGAGGAAACTTTACCACAATATTCTTACTGCCTGAATACATCCACATCTGGAACAGTAACGTTGAACAGAACAATGCATCATCACATGTGGCAGGTTTCCTCGTGTCTCCTGAATGTTACCTGAGTGATTTGGCTAAAGACTTTGTCAGTTGAATAAATACATTTTTATAATTATGCACCATAAAAGCAGACATCATCTAGAATATTAAACATATTAAAGATTGATTTTAACTACAGGGCCCCTGTAGAGCCTCAAGAAAAGGCGCTAATAATTATGTTTCTTCAAGGTCTTTTCCAATTAATTTCTCGTTATCACAAAAGACTAATTGCCACACAGTGAACACGCCTCAGGGGTCTTTGGACATTTTTGCTCACAGTGCCTGTTTGGTAATCCATCCTTAAGGCCACTGCAACTCTTGGTTAGAGGGCCAAACTCGGGGTGTTGCGCAATCATCCCAGTGAAGCCTGTTCACACTTTACATCACTGACAACCATGTTCAAACACGAGTGGTGCTGTGATTTTCAGATGTTCTTCCTACTTTCGAGCTTGATAAAGCAGTCGGCTGTCGGTAGTTACTCACCACTGCTGGCTGGAAGGACCCTACAAGCTTTGTCTTCATGTTCTTTACACCTGCCCATATCAGATTTTAAATATTCACCCAACTGTTTTGTCATCATTTTAATTAAAAAATAAAAATAAAAAAAAGCACATCTATATGGCAGCAGCTTTTTTGTTGTTATTGTTTTTTTTTTTATTGGGACCAGTAGGCACCAGAAAGGTGACAGAGAATATACACTTTCTCTCCTATTAACATGTTATACATACGAACCTCTCAGCAGACATAACATCACCTTCCCTCGTCAACTGCAGGAGGAAATGGTCTCATTTCCTGAGTGAGAACATTAAAAGTCCATCCTTGATGTTAGAAACAGCCTTAATTCTTCACTGTAGTACAGTCACATGAAGCCTCCGGTATAGTTACAAGGGGGCCAACTGTCATCATGTGACCAATGTTATCACATGACCTCTTAGATATGGTGGAAAGCTGTGATAAAGCCAGTAAGAGGACCTCAGTTTAAAAGTCATATTTGGTTTATCAGCTGCTTTAATGGCCACAAAACTTGATTGTGGATTTGTCTCTTTTTCTTCTCCATCACATAACCTCCTTCTTCGACCCTGATGGTCAACGGCCGGAGGTCAAAGGGCACCGTGTGCAGATTTCTGACGCCCACGACTTTGACTGAACGTCAGTATATTTGATGCCCTGCGGACGAGAACATAGATGATGTGCTGATACGCGTCGAGGTCGCGTCAGTCTGTCAATCCTGCCAGTAATTATAACACTGATTTGTTTAAAAATCACACTCTCAAATTTCGGCAACTGTCGATGGTTCATGGCAGAATTTCAAAACAAACATTGGAATAATGAAACAAACAATCCATCAGTGAATTGGGAATAATTGAATAAGAAAGAGCTTGTGGGCTCATTATGACACAAACGGTCTGGATTCCTCACCACAGGGCGATTACAATACAATTAAAGTTTCATCATTTCATTCGATTTACTGTTTAATTTATCTGCACAGGCAAAAAGCAGCACATAATCCTTGAAAAAAACATGATGATGCCAGAGGATATTTTCCATTGCAAACCTCTTGAAAAGACGATGAAAATTGCCTTGACAGCAGAGCCCATCTCAAACGTAATGGAAATTCTCCCTTCAGTGCTTCTGTTGCAGTTGTACCTTTCTACAGTAAATAATTCAACACACCCATCTTGGATCGCAACAACAATGTGAAAAAAAAATCAAAGCATAAAGTCAAACAATTCGCTGAATGCTGAAGAACGGCCTCATTTAAAGGGAGGAGCTTGGGATTTGCCAGACTTGCTAATTGAACTAATTGGCTCATCATAATAAAAGCAGACCCCCCTCTCACTCTCCCCCCTGCTCCAATTACTGACCTGAAGAAGCTCATCAAATAATACCTCAAATCCTCTAAATGAATTAGTAAATTACAAAGCTATTATGGGTGTGGTTGCTGCTGGGTGCTACATATGAGCCATTTTACATGCTGGTAATTGGTAAATAATGGCAGGATGGCAGGAGGGAGAAGAGCGAGACGCCAGGAGTTGTCCCCTCCCTCAATGGACCAGCAACTCATTATTCTTGCTCAGTGAGGTGGAGAAAGACCCCTTTCTTGGGAATACCACCCCCCCGCTGCCCCCTCCCACACACACACACACACACACACACACACACACACACACACACACACACACACACACACACACACACACACACACACACACACACACACACACACACACACAGATCATGCAGTGTTCCTGTGAGACGCTCTAAGTTGATTGTTGTGAGAGCTGGTTTTAGGCGGAAATAAGGCAGCTAACACTGTAATGAAAAAGCTCTCTGGGGGAGATGCAGCCGGACAAATAGAAGGTAAACTCATCGCTGCGGTCTGACGGAGGTCTCTGCTGAAAGCTGGGAGAGGGAAGAAGTGCATTGTTGAAAAGTCAACTGAGGTTTCTTCTGTCAAAACTTTGCTATTGAAACCTCAGACGAGACTGAGAAACATCCAAAAGACAGAGTGGAGAGCACTTCGCTTCACACCAATCACAGGAAAGGCTGAACTTCTGTGGAATACTGCAAGACACAATCTAATTTAATATGAGAAATACAATTAAATAATAAAACAGAAAATACGGTCAAAAGATAAAGTAAGACAAACACTTATCACACCTTGTAAACGGTGGTAATAGAATATAAGAGTCTGTTTCTGTACAATATGCAACTGTCTTTGTTTTACTGGGTTTGTGGCCCTCTGTGGACTTTTCATTTTCTTTGTTTAATATTTTTGATAGTGCAAGTCAGCACTGTGTTACTCAAAAATAAAAACAAAAACAAATGGTGACAACTAATGCGTGTCCTGAGACGAGACTCGTCTGGTGTAATACATGTGCAGGATGCAGTGCACATTATGTCCTGCAATAAGCATAAGCAATACAGAACAAACTTTCCTTTTTGTTTTGCTTGTTTCTAAAAAAGTTGGGATGCTGTGTAAAATGTTAACAAAACAAAATGTGATGATTTGCAAATCATGTAAACATGTTTATTTAATAATAAAACAAATCATCATATCAAATAATGAAGCCGATACATTAAATTGTTTTATGACAAATAAATGCTCATTTTTCATTTGATGGCAGCATCATGTTTAAAAAAAGTTGGGACAGGTTCAACAAGAGACTTTAAAGGTTGTGAAATGCTGATTGCCTATAAAAAGACACAGGTTGTGCTTTTACTGTCTGTTCTGCAGAACAGGAGTTCAAGATTTCACCTCATGATTGAGGTTCGACATTAAGTGACCATTAACAGTTGGTCTTTAATGTCTAAAATGGAAAAGGTTCATTCTTTAGGCAGTAGGATTATTTTCAACAAATAATAACATCAATAATTTTAGATTTTTTTTTTTTAAATACATTTTTCTTTGATAGAGAAGACTTTGTCCTGATGTCAGTGCCAGAGGAAGCATCCTTGGTGGCTCACAAACAAGGTGTTGGACAGAGGAAATGGCTCCATCGTGTCGTGTGTTGTAGGCAAAAAGTTTGCATGTTCTCCCTGTGCTTGCGTGGGTTCTCTCCGGGTTCTCCGGCTTCCTCCCATCATCCAAAAACATGCACCTCAGGTCAGGTTACCTGGCGCCGCGCTAGTGGCAGCCTGCTGCAGCATCTCCCCCCTGAGAGCCCTCCTGCTGTAGTGAAGACATTTCCCCTCGGGGATTAATAAAGTGTATAAAATCAAAAATCAAAAATCAAAAGAAAAAAAACAACATCATTTGAACCGAGCATTCAGACATAAAAGGATCTGACTCGTTTGACCATCCTGCCTGTTTACACTGCGCTGCCCGATCCATCAGGTCTGTGTCCTGGTCCTGGTCCTGGTTCTGGTTCTGACTCTGATTCCACCGTGGCTCAGTCGCATGTCCGACTTTAACTAAACTATCTGCGAGTCAGTCTGTTCTTCATCAGACTATTATTCTTATATCTCCAATACCACTCCAGCTGATTGATGACTGTGGTTATTTAAAAAAAAAAAAAAGAAGAAAATAAAATTCTGTATTTGACGTAGCATCAAGAAAAGTTTTGTTTCTGAAATGTAACTGGTGAACGTCATCCTTCAGCTGGTTTCTGAGCAGATCTGAGAGAATAAACTACACTTCTGTACATCTGAACGACATGAGGTGTGTCTGGTTTATCTCTGCCACCATCAGAGGAGGTCACATCATACATGCATGCCAAAATAAAAATAAAGTGAGACATGATGAACTTTACTGCAGGGAGATGGAAACATCTTCACACCATCATGTCTCTCGACGTATATTCTGTCTGGTGTTCTGCTCTCAATGACTCCAGTATTAGTGGAACACATCATTCAGTTTTAGTTACGTCCCACATGTTGTATTTACTACACTGTCTTTAATACTGAAACACTTTGTTGTTGTTTTTCTTTTTGATGATGCCATCTGAAGACAGATCTTTTACCTCCTCCTGCCCTGCAGCTCTGCCCCCCGGTCTCCTCCCTTATCGCTTCTGGTCCGTTTTTTTCTTTCTGCCAGTCTGATGTGTTTTCTATCTGAACAACAAAGACTGAGCGACAATTGAATGGTGACAACATTGGGAAGGTCATTTTAAAATGCCCCTTCTTAGAAAAAAAACACATGCTATCACGTCATCACACGTAAAACTTAAAACGTAAAAACATGTTGCAAATGTGAACTATTTAGAACAGGAATTTTGCCCATGAAATGTTGTTTTGGAAGATTTTCATGTTGTAATGTGTGACGCTCATGTGAAACCTTGTTAAGGACTTGACTAGTGGATCCTAATGTGGACACATGATGGAGGAAAGGAAGCAGTTCAGTAGGACACATCAGTCTGATTGGATGAAAGTGAGTGGCGGGGACTGAGGCTGGGCAGCAGGTGAGGAAGACGAGGCAGGGCGGAGTCAGGGATGTCAGGACTGAAGGAGGAGATGAAGAATCAATTTAGTCAAAGCAAGGTCAAAAACTAGAGCGGATATCCAACCTGAGCGTAGCAGCAGTAACTGTGATGCAATGATGACCTGTCAGCGTGGAGACAGCTGATCAGAGGATATCTAGAGGTCCTGATTAGTGTGATGAGGTGCAGCTGGTGGCTCCGCCCCCCCACTCCTGCACACCTGTAGACAATCTCAGAAACACACAAGGGGGGGCTCCGAGGGAGACCCGAGGGAGACCTGAGGTAACTGCCGGTCACATGATGTTCAGGGTCAGATGACACAAACACAGGATTATATGGAAACACCTCATATCACATGTTAAACTCATATACTGTATGTTCACATGTGGAACCCATATTCAGCTTCATGTGCACATTACACGGGCTGTTTATACTGTGAACATGTGCACTTTCCAAGTCAATACATTGTCCATAATATTTTTTGAACTTTCTTCACATACTGTTTTTTTTTTTACTTATTCTTTATTTTACAAAAAAATTGTTTGCACCAAGACAAATGAATAGACTGTTTAAACATGACTGCAGTGGACACCGAGACTCTGTTACTGTGAGCCAATGCTACCTTTGTGGTTGCATGGAATTAAAGGTTTTTGTATTGAGATATATACATTTATAATTAAATGTTGATCTTTTATCATGCCCCTTTGCAATCCAATAATGTTTATTCACACTGAAAACCAGTGAACACTTGTGAGCACTGTCCACTTAATAACAATAGAAAATGAAAAGGATAAGCAAAGGGGTTCAGAGCACAAGGAGGGGGGCTTAAAAGGTGAATGCAATATTGGTGAATTGCTGACAGCATTGATATTATTATCGATATGCAGAAATACAGTGAATTATCTGCAAGTGTCTATAATTAATAATAATATAATCTTAGTTGATACTGACTTGCTTTGGTCAAAAATGTTTGTAATATAATAAAACAACAACATTATTTGATTAACAAGATAAATGGGGGGAGAGAGAGAGAAAGACAGGACATGTGTGTGTGTGTGTGTGTGTGTGTGTGTGTGTGTGTGTGTGTGTGTGTGTGTGTGTGTGTGTGTGTGCTCATAAGGAGGTCATGTCAGCCATGAATTCAGCTCCGTGTCCCACAGAGGGCTGCCATTGGCCGGGTCAAGAGGGATAAACAGACTCAACGGTTCTGTGCTCGAGCGGTCGTCAAGGGTCCAGGTGCCCGGTGTCATTCACACTCCATCACGCAGCTGAGAGCCTCGTGGGTGTCCAACTCACTCTGGACATTTTTTGTCATCTGAGAAAAGAATGGACTCTCGTCCATCTGCACAGGCAGCAGCCCTTATTCACCCGACCAGCCGAGTGGGGAGGACGCAGCTGAGGGAGTGAAGGTGGAGGACGAGTTAAAGTAGCAAGAGGAAAACTTCAGTCGAGAGACGAGCAACAAAATAGAAAGTAAAAACTGAAAGCAGAAATCAGAGTTTTAGCTCACAAGTAAGAAACTGCAGACTGCAATGTCATTATTTTACGGTTTCTAATAAAACCAGGGATGGATGAGATGGATGTCATCTCTCCCAATCAGACCAGATTTTCCCCAGAAATCAAAAAAATGAACATGAATTCATACAATATGGCACACTGTCTCTATTTCACCTGGAAACACTTTCAGCTCTCGTCAGAAAACTTCCTGTAAAATGCTATAAAATTACTGGGAATAATCCCAAAAATGGTGATTTCATGAATTCAGACGTAATTTAACTTAATTAAATTTGATGGACGTGCTTCAGCTTTGTTCTGTTCAGCAGTCGACTGAAGTCTCCACCGCTGCAGTATGAAAATCTAGCTACAAATCATGTATTGTGAAGTGTGTCTTTACGTTGCCTGTGTCAAAATGTTCGTTTGTATTGTTAACATAACGATCTAGCAAAGACTAATTACGTACAAACCAGCCGTCAGCCCCGGTGATGGATGCGACAGCTTATCCTCCAGGCAGTGTTTCCTCATGTGAAGAGCCGGGCAGCTGAGCAGCGAACCATCAGAAGTCCGTTTATTTCACAGGCTGAGAGGAAAAGTCCATGTTTTTATCAGCTGCAGCTGCCAGAGGCCCGACTGCAGCGCCGTGTTTTAAACGCTTCACGGTCGACACCTGAAATGAAAATGATTTTTGCAAGAAATAAATGATCAAAAAATATTAAATATCAAGTGCAAATTTACATTATGCAGAAAATCTCAAAGGTATTCTGATCCAGGGAATAATTCTTGTACCACTATCAAAATATAAAGGCTGCAGCTTCTCAACTTTGGACCTGTACTGAAGACTGAATGAGAAGTCCTGTCTGACAGAAATAAGCCACAAAAGCAACTGAACATGTAAATGGGCTGCTCAGTGGTTTGCTCACACCGTTAGTCAGTATTGTGTCTTGTATTGGTGGCACTGAATGAAGGAGCACAGGGCTTTTGAGATGATTTGAATTTGTTTTCACGGTTTATTGAGCACATTTTGTGGATGGTAGCCAGCCGACAGTGCCCAGGTTGGCTAATAACGAGAGCCTTTGTGCTTGAACGCTTGTGTTACGTTTGCACGCATGTGGCCTGAGAAGTAGAAGTGTTCAGAGCAGCAGACACGCAAAGGAAATGGAGATGTAAATGTGCTGGAAGACGAACTCTATCTCTTAAAGCACTGTTCAAATGAATGGAAAAATAAGATCATATAGAGGCGAGCCAGAGCATAACAAACAAATGAGAGGAGTCAAAGTTAAAGGGAGAGAAAGTGAAGTTTACCAGAGACAGAACAAGAAAGGAGTCCAGAGAGAGAGAGGAAGTATTTGGCAGCGCCGCATGGAGAGCGAGCGAGCGAGCGATACGGCTGGCAGTGCTCAGAACAAGACCCCAGTGATTTATCCCAGAGTCCTGCATTAGTCAGATGGATGTTGCCGTGCACGGATTAAGATTAGGATACATTCATCAATGCAGCAGCGGACACAAATGCATTACAGCCGGGGAGTAAACAAGGCAGCGGTCGCCAGCGGAATCAATGTGCATAATTAAAAGGATAATATGGAAGAGCCATCCGTCACGCGGCCGTAGAGGTGTCCACTATCAGCCGCAAATCACTGGGATGGATGGTTCTCAGTGAGGACTAAAAGATGCTCTACATGTACTGTACGTATATTTGCTGGATTTGTATTTTCAGAGTTCAGTATTTGGTATAAGATTTTTAGCTCTAAATGGTTTGGTCTCATGACCGCTCGGCCCTCAGCCAGCTCTCAAATACTGCACCTCTTCCCCCGTCATCCTTCCAGATCCAGTCATTCCCTGTTCGTCACTTCCAATCACATGATCCCACAGCTGTCCACTCACCTGCTACTCAACCCCCTCTGTCCCCAACAATATCATTCACCAAAGAACACTTCAGGCTTGTGGGTCCCGGACATCCTTGGAGACGTCACATCTGCAAACCAGATGTAAAAAGATGCAAACCAGGGTGATATCCATCCTGTTACGGTCAAATGATGTTCTGGGGACAAACTGACCTGGTGCATGTCACCCTCAGGACGTACTTTCCCCAATTGTTTTATTCATAGACATTCTTTCAAATATATAAATGTAATCAATATTTAGTGCGATCTAGTTTTTCACCCCTGAAATTTCATGATTTAGTTTACTTGTTTTTCATGAAAACACATTTTTATTTGGCAAAATGTCATTACGTTTTGTCCCCTGACAGCCATTCAACACGTTTTTTTTAATTTATTCTTATTTTATTTTGACTTATTCAACATTTATCATTTTTTTCAGTCGTGGTGAGATGCTGATTAAGACAAACAAAACTGCTCTGCTTCAGGTCAAAGTCACCCTTTGGATTGAAATCACACGTAATGGCTTTTAAGTTTCACTTTAAAGCCACATCATATGTTTTGAACAGCGTTTACAATGTTTACAACAGAACAAGAAAGAATGAAACCTGTACATTTGGCTTTTTACTAGTATTTGAGTACTTTCACAGTAGAACTGGGGAATCTGAATACTTCCTCCACAACTGTAAAAAAATAAAACCTAATCACAGTTTAATGTAATGAACGTATCCCGTCCATCAGCTGATCTGGTTCAGTATAAGATTAGATCTAGCAGAAAGTTCATGCAAAAACAAATGTATCGGCTTTACAAGACAACCATATCTTTAATTAATATTAATTCAAATATACAAAAGCCATCATGGCATCGTGCTCTATGAGGTCATGTGATGTAATGCGGTTTTATTCGGTTATTGCTGATAACACTTGTATTTATTGACCTGCTTTTTATTTACTTTCACCATTTATTGGTTTTAATTTTATTTATTTAGATTCTGATATGTTAATAAAAGCCAATGCAGATGACATGAGAGGCATTACCAATGTATTGATTTGTCTTTGTTGTGAGGTACACAGAGAGGAAGTGAGAGACGGGGGGAGATTGGACATCCAACCTAAAAGAGCACCTTCTTCCCACTCGGCTGAACTCTGAAGTCACAGAAAGTGAGCGCTACCCACTAGGCGAAGTGTAATTTGAAGGGATGGCGGTGACCTTTCCTCTCTTTCTCTGTGGCTTGCAGCAGTTTGATGCGTCCATTTTTAAACTACTTTCTCTCTCTTTCCCTCTTACACATTTTTTTTCTTCCCTGTTTCTCCCCTCCAATCCCCGTTTCTCTCTCCTCTCACGCTCTCCCTTCACATATGGACCGATGTAACCTCACTCATCCTGCCTGCTGGATGCTGTTGTAGCTCATGAATACATCTAACACGTGAGCGGAATAAAAATCATGAAGGTGCGAGGATACTGTAGGAGACGAGTACATGAGCGGAGGGGAGTGTCTTGTAGTCATATCATAATAACATGCTCCACAGGGTTGTTCTGACATACACTGGATTCATGTTGCAAACATCTCTCTCAGCAAATGATCATTAACACTGAAAACACCGTGCGGTAAACTGAAATGAGTTTCCCCTGCCATCTCCTCCACCTCCCTGAATATGGCTCAGAGGAGACACACACGTTCTGTGGATGCACTCTTATAAAGGACCCTGAGGACGGACCTGCAGACTTTGGATGAAACCAATCCAAGACTGGCAGAATTCAAGACTTGCAGTTCTTTGCAGATTCTTAGCTACAGTACTCCCCGTGCACCGTTACACAGAACCAGAAACGGTTTAATAATCACTGTTTTTTAGTTGCCACTGCCAGTAAACAATATTTCTTGCCAAAATCCTAAATTTTGACAAGTCAATTCCAGTTTTGCTGACCCAGAGATGGGGATGATACTTGTTCACATGTCCAGTACTTTGTTCTGGACAAATCCTCCAAGTGAAGGAAATACTCAGTAACTGCCCTTTAAAAGGATGTTTTCTGATTATGTGCTGCTTTTTGAATGGGAGTCTATTGCTGTTATTTATTGACAAGCAACTGCTGACGCTGTGGGTATTTGAAAATGTCGCACGGCAGCTGTATTACACAGCTTTAGTTAGAATAGATGGATATAATGAAGCAGGATGATACTCTTTGTATCTGCCTTCAAAAAACATTAGAAAAAGACCTGGAATGGTGTTCTGCCACTGCTTTGATTAAGGTTCAAAGATTCTTGGTCTCTGACCAGGCATCATTCACTGTTTTTCCTTTGCGAAGCTGTCGTATCACCATTCAGAGGTTCATACAGCAGTAAGTGAGAACATCACTGCTCATACAGCTCAAAATTCACTCTGTCTAACAGTCTAAGCTGTTACACTCAAAACTAGCCAAGCAATGCACATGAGGTTAACAGTTCAACAGCCTGTTATCTAGCGCTATCACATTACAATGGTTTCTGTGGCCTTTGCTGTCTCTTAAAATGCTCTTTGAGCTGATAGCAGATCTCACAGTCACCAGTGAGGAGCTCCACTGCTAAATGCTTAGAATTAATGGTCAGTGGTGATTCACTGCTACAGTTCAGAGAGTGGCATAATGCATTACTAAAAACTAATGTACTATTAATATGTAGTGGATACAAAAGTAGTTCCTATAGTTTCAATCGTATTCATGTAGCGCCAAATTATGACATCACCTCACGGCATTGTACAAAACCTAACAATTCCCCTACAAAACAAATACAGTGTTTGGGGGGTCATTGGGAAAAACTCCCTTTTAACAGGAAGAAACCTGCAACAGAACCAGTTCAAAGACTCATTTATCCAAATACTTTTGTGTATACACTGATGAACTACAACATCACCTGCCTACTCGTGACCTCTATAAGGACCTCTCCATATTTCATGAGACTTGATACATCAGTGTGTTGGAGCCATCCCCTTGTGGCCCCCCAGTGGTATTACATTATGTGCTAGACCAGATCAACCAGAGGGTCCATCTTTTTAAACCTTTTCCTCATCATACCTCTGCTTCTGGACTAATGCCAGATCAGACAAGCCTTTTAGGCCCCACACATATAAATGGGATCCTATTTAATGTAATGACTGGCATCTCAGAATCACCAGCACATTGCCAATAGACTCAGTTAAAAAGATACCAACCTTTATAAAAAAAATTAAAAAAAACACCTCTTGACCTTGTAACAAGCAAATTCATTATTTTCTTCTGGATAATTTGTTTTTGTTAATTGCTTCATTTTGTTATGAGATGTGTGTTTGAGGACCCAGAAACAGACGCACAGCAGAGTTGTACAGAAGATAAAACAGATTTTATTGATTACAATGAGATGTGAAGTTGTGTGTGAGCTTCCAGCTCAGTCCAAAGTTCCAGGTGTGTGTGTGTGTGTGTGTGTGTGTGTGTGTGTGTGTGTGTGTGTGTGTGTGTGTGTGTGTGTGTGTGTGTGTGTGTGTGTGTGTGTGTGTGTGTGTGTGTGTGTGTGTGTGTGTGTGTGTGTGTGTGTGTAAGGGTTCTGAGTCCTTCGGCGTAGCTGAGACCACCGGGGAAGGTGAGCGAGGCTTACAGGCCGGCCGAGAGAGTTTGTGCAGCCGGTGGAGCGTCCCCGAGCTACGAAGGAGGACAGCAGCAGATTGGAACGGTGAGTCAGCAGATCTTCCACCGAAGGCTGACGCAGGGTTTCAGAGAGAGAGTCGATAGGTGGTCTTCGCGGACCGACGCTGGACAACAGGTGAGTCAACTGTTTGGCTCCCGTGGACCTACACAGGACGTTCGGAGGCGAGAGGAGACTGGTGAACTTAGTGGTACGAAACAGGTGTACTCCTCGGAATCAGACTGAGGAGGAGTCCTGTTTCGTACCACTAAGTTCACCAGTCCTGCGTGTGATGTGTGGTCTCCGGGGACCGACAGCGCTTCAGTGATGAGTCGACTGGGTGATCTCCGTGGAACTACTCAGGACTTCAACCCAACTGTGGCTTCCTCTGGTGATAAACACAGGCAGCTGGTAAGTGAGCAACAAGGTTCAGGTCAGGCAGACAGGCGGGCACACTGGTAGGTAACTGCAGCAGGTAGAAGACAGACAGGAATCAGAACCACACGACGAGTAACCGAAGCCAAATTCACAACGAGCACTGCAGCGTGGTACCAGGTGAGCGGACGGACGGACGGACGGAGGTGGAGTGCAGGACCGAGGGTGATAAACTGTCAGGAGGTGATTACTGGAATTGGACACAGCTGTACCAGCTGATCCGAGGAGTGGTAGTGGGAGGTGTGTGGAGGCGGGCAGTGGAGGAATCCACACCCTCCAGACAGATCAAAACATGGAGCATATGACAGACAAAAAGCAAACAGGGGAATGACAGAAAGCACACGAGGAAAGGTGATCGGGGAAAACAGGGATCCTGACACATTTCCTGACTAATGCTCAACAGTAATATTATTTAACTCTTCTCAGAGACTCGTCTCCTGTTCACTGTACATTTTTAGGGCCCGAGCACCGATGGTGCGAAGCCCAGTTGTTTTTCGTAAAAATTGTATTTTTCTTCTACGTTCTTCTTCTTACGTAAAGTGATTTTCCTTTTTGGAGGTTTTATCATATTCAAAGACTCATGAAAGTCGATAAACATTTGTCTCCCGGTGAAAAATTTTGTATTCTGGTGGAGTCGCGAGTGGGCGTGGCCAAATAACTCGCCAGCGCCCCCTACAGAGATGCCCCGGCGGCCACATTTACCTAAATTCACCAAATCTGGTGGACACGTGTATCACACCTAGACGCACAAAAAAGTTACATTGCACCGTTACGTCAACTCAACAGGAAGTCCACCATTTTGAATTTAGTCGCCATTTTGGGCGATTCTGACACGTTGTACTTTGTCGAACTCCTCCGAGGGATTTTGTCGCACTGACGTGAATTTTGTTCTGTGCACAGTTAACATGTTTGGGATTAGAAGTTATCAAAATAATTTGTTTTCATCGATGTGTGTGCCCGTAGCGTGGCGGCCATTTTGAGCATCTCGCCATGAAACTAGGAGTTGCTTTAAATCTTATGTACATGGACCGACCTTCTCCAAACATCACAGGTATGATAACAGCCCCGCCCTGAAGACCCCTGTGGGGTAATAGTCACTCATAGTCATAGCGCCCCCTGTTGGCCACTGGAAATGACACTTTTCATACTTTCACATTCTACGTCGAGCTGGTTGATCCCATGAACCTAAAGTCGGGTCACAATAACCTAAACATGTAGTTGATGATATATTGAGACATTCGTTCGACTTTGTCAATGGGCGTCGCCATGACGATGCGGCAAAGTTGGATGTCTCGCCGTGACACAGGAAGTTGATGTTTAAGGTCAAAGTACCGAAAAGTGTCTCGGCATCCTGAATTTGTTTTCGTCGATCGGTGTGACCGTGTCGTGGCGGCCATTCTGAGCGTCTCGCCATTAACCTGCAACTAACTGTAACTTTTATGAACATATTCCGATCTTCCTCAAACATTACATCTTTGATAGCAGTCCTGCCCTGAAGACACCTGATAGTAATATTCCGTCATAGTCATAGCGCCCCCTGCTGGAGACAGGAAATGAAACAAAAATAGCAGCTTGAAGCGGGGATATGCGATCCCTCGCGCGCTGCACGTTGGGGAGCCGGCTTCGGGGAGGCGGCGCACAGAGTGCGAGGGCCCGTTATCACTGCTTGCAGTTTTAATTTAGTTTTGTTATTGTAATGGAAATCCACAGAAAAAGTATTACATTTAGTATGTGACTACCCATTACTTTCATATATTTGTTATCAAATTGTGTCGTGTTTGACATTTGATTTTAGTCATCTCTGTCTGTCAAATACTGCTGCTGCAAGAATGCACAGCCTCCCTTCTGATGATCCAATCCAGCACCAATCTTAAATGAGGCCCAGTGCCTGTTACACTACTTTTTATCATTCTGGGGACATTCCTCTCTCCACTGTCTCAATGGTTGTGATTTAGTCCATTTTTACATCAGGACTGTGCAGCTGCTGTGTGCACGTACTGTGCACGATACTCACTGTTAGCCAAACACTCCACACTTCAATGATTTCTTTGCTCAGACATCTGATTGAAAAATAATAATAATAAAAACATATTGATTAGCTGTAGTCAGTAAGAAACCCCCAAACAAAAAGAGGAAGTACTAACTGGAAGGTATCTGAATTCTAATACAAGCCATAAAAGGGCACTCTATCAGCAGGCTAACGGTGTGGCCCGGCCATGTGTTTGCACACCTCATAACTTGATCATTGTGGAAAATTCATTTCTGTGTAGCGGTTAACGATTGCCGATGAGGATTACTCTGAGTGAAATGAAGTGCTTTATGGTGTGTTTTTGCTCCGATGGATGTCTACAGAGAGAGCGATTGGCCATTGAATAGTGGGGGCCGTGTTGACACACTTAGTGCAACATAGATTTCCTACAGCAGCCATTTGTTTGTTGTGATCCTGCAGAGAGCTGTAATAAATGAGGAGAAGAGTAAGGGAAATGTTTCACCATTGTAATTTGTCTTTCAGAGTGGCTGGAGGTCAGCACAAATTTGTATCTGTCTTGCACCTTGCTGTCCCACACCATGTCTTTTTTTCTTATAAGCCTTTTTGTTCCTTTCCTTTCCCGTCTCATTTCCTTATTTTTTTGGTGATTTCTGTCCCTCCCCCACTCAGGTCCGGTCTCAATTGTTTTGAGCTGCTGGATAGATTTCCTTAAATTTTTCTCCAAACATTTGTGACAATGCAGGACTCACCGTGACGATATTGGATGTGTTTTGCTCCAACAGGTCAATTCTTTCATTCTTCAAACACTCTCTCTTTATTTAATGCTGATCTCTTGATGTCAAATGGACATAATTTAAACCAGCAAGATGAGCATGACAAAACATGAAACTACTGGTTAATAATGTGCTCTATTCTAAAGCCTGTTATGTCACCCATTGTGTAACTTTAAACTTTCTTGTGGAGTAGAAAGCATAATATTTCCTTTGAAATGTAGTGGGCAATATAAAGTAACATAACATGTAAATACTCAAGTTAAGTAAAGTAAAGCTTCTAAAATTGTACTTCAATGCCTTAATTGCATGAATGTAAATACTTTCTTCTAACCACTGAGTATCACTGAATTAAAGCACTTAACAATTGCGATGAGGTAAGAAAAGGCAAACTGATTAATGCGTAGTTGTTGTTCAACTGTATGACAAAGGAAATGATTTTTAAAAAAATCATCAGACTAATTGTCCATTAGATTCAAGTGCTTTTGAATGTTTGTTGTTCATATGAGTGTTTCTGAATAGTATGATGGTGCGTGTTATCACCAATAAGAATTTGATTTTAAATTAAATTGTCTTTTATTTTTCGATCCACTGTCAAATATCTTCATTAATTGTTGGTACGATGACATCAGCATGATGTAACCAGGGATGTCCTGAGCGGATTTTAATGTGTGAAGCCGACCCAGGTATTTTTGTTACCTGATCTGAATCGGCTATATTGGACTACATTAATCCCCCAGCCTTTGTTTCACGTCAGCTGTCACGTGTCATAATCAGAGAGCACCATCTGCGGCAGGAAGCAGATGTGAACACTGTCATGTGGCATTCGTGCAGCAAAAATGTGTGCAGTGTGAAAATATTTTAGAATCGACGGCAGTGCAACAGCCTGTAATGTCTGCAACACGGCAGAAACAGATCTGCGTTCAATACAACTAATCAGACACGGCACCGTAAAAACAAGCCCAGTGAAAACCTAATGAGTTGACTGAGGTCACTGTGATAAAGTGTAACTGTGATTTTAATTTGTCGTGACCATAAATGATAAAGTTAAACAATTAGGGCAATTTGAAGTAGATTTCTGATTATAATAGAGCTTTGAAGTGGTTCTTCTTACTGCAATGATGAATATAATTAATATGAGCTCCTTATAAAGACATATTTTAGTTTGCTTACATGCTTATTTAAACAAAAAACAAAGAACATGAAAACCTGCTGGAATTGGGACCAAAAAATATTTTTTGTTTCTTTTTTTTGAAAAAACAAAAAACATTAAGGCACAGTTCGGATGCAGCCAAGTTTTCTCTGAAACTCTGTTTCTTTTATCTCCCTTAAATTGTGTCTCAGATAAAGCAAAAAGTAACACAGGCACACAGGCACACTTCCTCCAAGCAATGTCAAGTCATCCTTGATTATGTACGCTCTGTAGGCGCCATGAGAGAGGACACCAAGGGAAGTGTGTATGGATGTATGTATGCAAGTGGGTGATAGGACTTTAACTGTGTTTTCCTATTGTCTGTCTTTCTCCAGACACACACACACACACACACACACACACACACACAGACAGAGGATACTGTCTAGCAGCAGGAGCTTATTGTGTCTGCTGTGTGTGTGTGCGTCCTTTTCCTCTCCCATGGTACCCATTTCTCAGGAATGAACCAAATCGAATGACCAGATAACAGCACGATACGATGGCCGGCACCTTGCTGCTGCAGGTCAATGAATGGAGAAAAAAAAATTGTAAAACAGATGTGTGATGCAGGAAAGGGGAAAGGGACTGATAGAGACATATTCAAACAATAAAGTGTCTGTGCCAGCAATTGTGTGTCTTATTCTTGGAGGGATAATGCACCCATGGGGGAACATGGGTGACATTTCAGCTGGCACGAATATGAATGTGGCATCCAGCTTCACAGGGTCAGCAATTGGATGTAATAGAATATGATTGAATGTGATGGAGGAAAATGGCAGTAATAGCAGTGGTGGTGCAGTGAAGGAGGTGTTGTGCTCTCACTGACATGAAATGATGTGAGGAGACTTGATGAAAATGCAGTCCAGCGGATGGATGGATGGAAAAGCATGAGAATGAAATCAGAGTGCTGATGAACTCACTGAATGATGAATTTAAATACAACTGAATGGATGAATAAATATTTCACAACAACATATGAGCCTGCTGTTTCTCAACAGATATGATGGATGGTGAACTGCAGCCGTGGAAACACAGCAACAATTCGGTCATCACATTTGCATCTTGCTTAGTACGACACACTGTACTCCGCGTGTACACTGTACAATAGAGAATAACCTTGAAAGGGTACAAAGGAGATTTTATACATTAGATTGGAAGGCAAGAATGACATCATCAAACCTTTGAGTTAATAATGTTTGTTACCTATACACTCTTTTACTTGCCCTTGTCAGTGACTTTAATCCTGACTGGAGTTTTTGGCTCCCTCCCATCGTCATTAGTTGAAATGTCCTCCCGTTATTCACCAAACTCGCTGTTCTTCCTGTAATTTAAGTCCCATCTGGAGCCACGTCCTTGTTTTTTTTAAAGTGAATCTCTGAGGCAGCTCTTCTTTCCTGCTCCTGCAGTTTATCAGCTCAGTGTAAGATTCAGCTTTTGTGTGTGGAAATAGAGTTTTTATTTTTTTTTAATTTTGCCAATCTGATGGAAACCTGTTAACACCAATAGACCAATTAGTGAATAACATGACAACTGAAAGAAATGTATCGCTCAGAAGAGTGATCTTCTAATGTCAGTGTTCTTTACATTTTGTCAAATTTGTTCAATGAAAGTGTGATGGATTCGTTTTTGTAACGTACTCATAGTTTTACAAAAACCTGAAAAATATTTTTAACTGTCATTGTAATTTAGCAATGAGTTAAATCCCAACAGGGCAACAGGACTATTTTATCCACCACCTAACTCAATAGTGTTAGTCCTGTCCAAACCAAATGAGGCTTAAGAATTTCCTCATCGGGGCGACATGACATTGGTGCAAATGGACCTTTAGTGCATGACAGTCCCCTCTTTTCTTTCCCCATATTTCCTGCTATTTCTACACTGTACTGTCAAAATGAAGGCAAAAATATCCAAATAATCAAAAGTCTACAGCCATGTTAGCCATTGCGAAGCACAACAGTGCTTTGAGCTAAGTGTACACTTCAACAAGCACTGGTACAACAATGACAATGCTAACAAAATGATTTGCACATATGATGTTCATCTTTTTAGTTTAACGTCTTCGTATACATACATTTGCTAATTATCCCCAAACACAGAGTTGCTGAGGCTGATTGGAATGTCAATAGCTTTACAGATTTAAATCTAAGTATTGGACAAATTAAAATGTTGACCAAATTGTATTAAAATATGCCCTGTGCATTTCCAGACATTTTATTTGCAACCAAATATGCAAACTTGCTGGTGGCAGCATCACTAAATATAAAGTCTACACTAAAGTAGTGGACATACAACATTTACAAAAGACATAATTGGTTTTGTTTATTCTCAGGAAATAGTTGGCTGATTGTCTACTGATGGAATACTGCTAAAGGTCATCGGTATGTAAGGTGCACCTGATTCCTGATTGAAGCCTACCTGCAGCAAATTTAATGGAGTGGACATTGTTTAGAAAGGCACATGTGAATATCAGGTGCTACAATTCACACTTCATGTAAAATGATAAACCCAAACCCTTCAAATCAATCATCTGTTTGTCCTGAAGAAAATAAAGTTGTCTTTGAAATAAAGTGCAAGAAATTCTGTAGACATCTGTGATAAAATTGTGGTATGGCATAGGCCAGGACATATAAATCATCAATTATGCTTTGAGTGTCCCCAAAAGCGCTGTAACCTCAATGTGAAATGAAGGAAGTTTAGAATCACCTGGAGTCTTACTAGCGTTGAACCCGTCAGCACAACCATCTCAGCAACACTTCCTCCATGAGGCCTTTATAGTAGAGGAGCTGAACATTTGAGATTGAGATGTGACTCTCCCCACACTTCTATTTGATCATGTATTTCTTATTTTATTTCTGTGTATACATAAATGAGTTGTATGTATAAATTGTATGATCAATATGTGATCATCACCTTCTTTCTATCGAATGGGAAGGAAGGCCAGGCCAACCTTCACAGTTGAGTGACAATGAATGGTTACAGGTTCACTGTCATTCAGCTCAAAGCTCAAAATGAACATAAACAAATGCCAGGCAGGGCAACACAAAAAAAAGAAAACTTGAGCATCTGTTGCTACACCAAGAACAGATGACAAGAGAGTCAACCGCTAAATCCTGGTGAAAGTCAATGAGGATGCCCAGCCAGCAACATTATACACCTCCACCAATGGTGAGCTGCAAAATAATGCCCATGAGTGGTCATCCCCGTTGTGGAGTGAGCCAGAAGTCCGAAGGAGGACCCACCCCTGCATGCAAATGAGCAAAGGCAATGAGATTCACTATCCTGTCGGACAAACAGTGTTTTGAAACAGCCCTGCCCAATGTGGTTTCTTCATACGACACAAAAAGCCTGTTCAAAGAGCGAAGGAGTTACTGCTGTTCACATACAGTGGGACCTGAGGAGCCCTCACTGCACACAAATTTTGAAGCCCATCAGCCTCAGAAGAAAGATGTGGCAGAGTATAAAAAGCCTCCAATACCAGAGGCTTAGTGACAGCTGGGTTTGGCTAAACCTGAGACACACCACATCAACAGAGAAAGCAAGCAACTCACTCACCCTTTTAGCTAAAGCCAAGGGGAAAGTCAAGAAAATCAAGGCTAGACTGTAGCTCAGAAGGGGCAGACATAGCGCCCTGAGAACCATAGCGCCCTGAGAACCATAGCGCCCTGAGAACCACCTCACAGTCTCATGAGGGTAGCACAGACTTTGCCCTCTTAAAAATTGTGCCACCACGGGATGTCCACCTGGGGATAAACCATCATACTTATCGTGAACAGTAGAGATCACTGCAAGGTTGCCCCTGATAGTAGATTATGCCTGCACCCCAGCCTAGTTGGGATTTGAGAGACATCGATCTTTATGGTCACCCTGCAGACGCCGTAGGGGAATGCCTTCTGGATGGCCTGGGACTGCATCCATTGTGTGAGGACTGTGAGGCTGAGTGAAAGGTTTTGACATGTCTGTGGGAAGGCAGAACTTTTGGTGTCCAAACCAAAGTTGGAGTGGGTGTGTGCAGCAGGCCTAGCAGAACAGCCCGAAGCAAAGGAGCCCTGCATCTTCTGGCACTGGCCCACGGACACTGATGATGAATGTGATGCACTCTAAGTGTCAATGTTCTGAGCCCAGAACAAGTCCCAAATACTTGACAACCTGGTCAGGTGGCTCTTCTCCACAATCAGATGTGAACCGAGCAACATCAGATGAGCCAGCACAACAACTGTGTGGCTCAGAGCCAGGCGCTCTGATGGTGTACAAATCAGCAGTCATCTAGATAGTTGAACTCCCGAATGTCTGAATGCTGCAGCATCCATGCATTTCGTGAATGTTTTTGGTGACATGGATAGGTGAAAAGGGAAGTTTTAGTACTCCAAAGCCCTCCCCTGAAGGGAAAACCCAGGGAACTGCCTGTAATCTGGATTGATTGGAGTATGTGAAGTGAAGGTCTACTGCCATGAACCATTCACGGCAGCCTGCCATTATTGCTTGAAACAGAGCCCTTGACCTGAGTATCCCAAATGGAAGCACCTTGAGAAATTTGGTTAGCCGCTGCAAATCCAAGATTGGGAGAAGGATACATGGAATAAACCTCCTGTTTGTCTTCTTCTCGAGACAGAGGCTGTATTGTAGCCTTCCTTAGCAAGGCAGAAATGTCTCTGGCTAGAGCAGCAGAACGGGATTTGTTCCTTACTTTAGTCTCCTTCAAACCTTGAACTACAGGCGGTACCCAAATTTCAAAATAGTGGTCACCCACAGACAAGGGGTGCACACACTGTCAGGGGTGCTGGCCGGTCTGAGTAAAGCCTCGGTTGGTGTGCTCCTGAGAACGGGGATGGAAATGCAGAGGGCGCTGCACCTGCTGTGAGGGAAATCCCTGCCTTACATTTCCAGAGCTCCAGGAGGAGTTTTATTCTAAAAAGTATGTCCGCCTGAGGTTACCACACCTTCCCAGGGTACCCCAAACCACCATGATCAGTGGCACCAAAGAATTAACAAGAACCCTGGCTTGAGAACTAGAACCATGTATCACAGTATCTACAACCTTTACCAACTCCGGTATGAGGTAAGCTGGGTTGTTAGACTCCAGATTGGTATTTTAACTACTGTATTTATTTATTATTTATACTGCTATTGAATGTATATTTAGTATATTCAGTATCTGTTTTTCCTAAATTCTTCTGTTTTTTTCTATCCTGGAGCAGACGTGAGTAAGTGTGGCATTACAATTTCCCTGTGGGGATTAATAAAGTATTTCTAATTTCACAGCCAGATCTGTCAGTCTTATCCAGATTAGCTGAGGCAGCAAGGGACACAGCATCAGGATATGGGTGCACATATAAAGGTGTCTGATGACACAAATCCAAAAAGTGGTGTGGATTTGCAGCCATGCATTTGAACTGTCTCTGCATGAGATCCACCCTTGGATCACAGAGCTGGTCCTGCTTAATTGAGATGAATCCTGACCCTTTTGGCTTTCCATGCTTTGGTGCTATAGCTGCTCTTTGCAGATGAAAGAGAGTTTTGATTGAGGCAGTAGTTTGAAAAAAATAAATAAATAAACAACAATACAAATACAAATAAGCTTCACAAAACCCGCTTAGTTTTTCTGAGAAATGAGTTGAAGTCCTGACGTGAAGATGAAGAGTCTTAAATCTAAATGATGAACCCAGACGGCAGTCAGCTCCACAGAAAAGGACCCTAAGAGTCCTGCTGAGTATCTGTGAATGCTGTAAAGCTTTAAATGTTAAATGTGAAATCCACTGTGAAAGCAGTTTGAGATCAACATACTGGTTGTTCACAGCTAGCCTGCTATCAGGGCTCCATTTTATTGGAAACGCATTCATTTTCTGGCGTGACACTGGATGAATGTGGCTGATGGTTCAGTTAGGGAGGAACTTCTCTGCTAGCTGGCTCTGAGTTGGAGTGTCAACATGCTGCTGAGAGCAGGCTGGCATTTATAGTCTGATTTTATCCGCAAACATCCACTGAGATTTTTTTTTTAATCCCAAATCCTTTATTGACTTATTAACCTATAAATCAAGTTAACACTTAAATACAAAAGTCAAACCAGTGAACCTGATGGTGACAGAATGAAAGCTGAGAAACATCTAATGTTGTAGAAAGCTGCTGCTTCTTCGACTGAATCAAAACACCAGCCGACATTTTCTGTTCCACAAATTGACCAGTGATGGGAATCAAACTGACTGAGACAGAACCTGCTCACGTTTGATGAATGTTTCAATCACAACTCCATTTATGATCAATTTTAATTGTTTAAATCTCAAATTTATCTTCATTGATCCAAAGAAACAAAACAGGAGAACCAGAACACAAACAGAGGGGAACAGAATGTATATTAAAATATGTTAGAAATATGGAAAATTAACACAAACACCACAACACAGCTGTAACAATGGACATCAAGAGATCATCATCATCAGTCAACTGCTGCTGCTGCTTCAACGTCCCAGAATCATCAGGACTGCTCATCCTCTCATCACACACACGGTCCTGATCACCTTTACAAAGACCTCCATCTGTAGAAAGAAGCAGAAAGAACAGAGGTGATAACTGAGTGTCTGCAGAGACTTCCTCCATCTGCTGTCAGTCAGTGATGCAGCATCAGAATAAAGAGTTACCAGACCAAAGTTCAGAGCAGCAGCAGCAGATAATTAAACATAGAAGATCTACAACAGTAATAGACAGTGAACTTACTCCAGAGTCTCCAGACTACAGTGTGGACTCTCCAGAAAACCACACAGCTTCTTCACTCCTGAATCCTGCAGCTCGTAGTTGTTACTCAGGTCCAGATGTTTCAGATGGGAGGGGTTGGACTTCAGAGCTGAGACCAGAGAATCACAGCTGACCTCTGACAAACTGCAGCACCTCAATCTGAATAAAGAATAAAAGATGGAGATAAAATAATATATTTTAACGTGTGAGTTGTGAAGGATCAATATCAGTGATCAGACTTTATCTGAGGTCACACTGAAAGAAATTGTTGAGTTTCAACAGATCAGAGTTCAGAGGATCTTCTGTTTCCAGCTGAGACTCTTTAACACACATTACAAACATTCATTTAACAACATCAGAGAACATTTTCTACACTTTCTGCAACAAACACTCGTCTGTTGGGACGACTCACTGAGTTCAGGACCAGAGAACAGAAAATCATTCACAGCTTTAAGGATGGAGATTCTGTTTGTACATGAAGGAGCTGCAGCTGCTGATTAAACAGAGAAGATCTACAACAGGAACAGACAGTGAACTTACATCAGAGTCTCCAGACTACAGTGTGGACTCTCCAGAAAACCACACAGCTGCTTCACTCCTGAATCCTGCAGCGAGTTGTAGCTCAGGTCCAGATGTTTCAGATGGGAGGGGTTGGACTTCAGCGCTGAGGCCAGATAATCACAGCTGTTTTCTGTCAGACTGCAGCCCCACAATCTGAATAAAGAATAAAAGATGGAGATAAAAATTGGAACAGCTCCGTTTTTCCTTAAAACCAGTAACTCTGTCCCTCTGTGATCTGCGACTGTGGATCATCAACATGTCGGCCTTCTACAAACATCATCAGTTACTTACAAATTCCAGTCAAAAAAATCCATAAACATCAGTTTCAGCACCTAAATGGCAAATTATCTACACTTATTCAGCACTTTATCACCTTAGCGGTCTCAAAGTACACCATCGGGAGCAACTTGGTGTTCAGTGTCTTGCCCAATCTGAGCCACAGCCACACCAGCTCTTCACTGAGTACTGCATTTGTGAATTTCATGGAAATGTCCATGATACCTTGATCAGACTGGCACATCTGGGAAATTTTGCTTTCTGCACATCCCCGCCCCCTTTAGGGGGAAAACAAGTGACACTTGCCATGTACTGTAATATCGAATAGCGGTACAAGTTATATGAGTTCATAAATGAACCAAAAACACAGTGTCAAGTAAATATGTGTCCACTCTGCCTGCTGTAGAATGTGTGGTTACATTGTAACCTTGGTTCTGAGTGAACTATCTCTCCAAACAAACTATTTACAACTGTACACTATTTCCATATCAACCAGGTCAAGGCCCTGCAAGACGCAAAGGCCAACCCCAGTGACACAGATAGAGGCCCCGCAAGACACAAGGGCCAAAGCGTGTGGGCAGAGTGGCTACTCAGATCAACCCGCAAGTCGCTAAGTTGATCAAGGGAGACCAGTAAGAGGCAGAAAACTGGCATGTCCTCATTGTCTACTGAAAAGTTGCCTGAAGGAGGGACTGGCAGCTACATTCAGACGGTAGAACCTCAAAAACGTGGACTGGGATGACCATGTGGCTGCTGCACATATTGGTAGTGAGAGAGGCTCCCTGCCACAAGGCCCACGAGGTGGCCACGCCACGTGTTGATTTTGATTGGAGCCGAATCAGATGAATAGCTGATCGGTCCTCCCGATGGCCTGAGTGAGCCAAATGTACTCTGGTGTGCCATGTCAGAGCATTGGTAGAGACATCCGGGTTGGAGTGGACAATTACGCTCAACCTATCCGGAGAAAACCTGCAGCAGTCGCCGTGAACTGACAACACTTGTAGCTCACTTATTCTCCTGGCAGAAGTTATTGCCAGCAGGAATACAATTTTGAGATAAAGCCACTTGAAATCAGCAAGCCCAAGGGGCTCAAAGGGGGGTTGTTGAAGTGCACCAAGGATCACATCCAAGTCTTGCATGGTCCTCACCACCGGCTCTAGCAGGCCACCAATATGAGCCTTGCTGGAAAGGGGTGGAACAGGGTCGCCTGAGACAGCAGGTCTCTCTGGAGCAGGAGCTCCCATGGCATCCAGTCCAAGAGAGGCGGGATGGCTGAGAACCATGGCATGTGGGGCTAACAAGGAGCCACCAAAATCACTGTCACCCCTTCCACCTGAATGCTTCAGAGAAGAGGCTCGAGAAGAGTGAAAGGTGGGAAAGCATACAACAGATTCTGAGGCCATGGATGTGCCAAAGCATCCCACCCCAAAGGTGGATTGTCGTTCCTCAGGAGGAGGAAAAATGGGTCAACTCCCTGGAAGCAAACAAGCCGACTTCCGCCCTGCCAAAACGACGGCAGATCTCCTCGATCAGGTAAGGATGGAGTCTCCACCCTCCTGGGTGTAGACCTGTTCTCGAAATAATGCCTGCTGCCGTGTTTGACGGTCCTGATGCATTGACGGCCCAGAGTGAGCAGAAAAGGTGGTGAGCTCACTCCCACAGCCAGGAACGTTATCACCTGGGAAGGATGGTGCTTGCTCTTCTGTGGTTCAGGTGCAGACACAGGCCTTAAATGTGCTCCAAGAGCAGAGCCACATGCTGGCGGCATTGCTCCCTGAGACTGCTCAGACCAGCCAATCGTCAAGGTAATTGAAAATCTTGACGTCCTGCTGTCTCATGGGTGCAAGGACTGCATCCATACATTGAGATAATGTCTGGGGAGCAAGAGATATGCTGAAGGACAGGAGTAGAAATTTGAAAATGTTGTCCTCTAAGCCAAACCTCAGGAAGTGTCAATGCTCCTGCCAGATCAGTATCTGTCTTGAGGTCTATGGTGGCGAACTGGTCTTCTGCAGCGATAGTCTGCCTCACCCTAGGAACCGTCAACATGCTGCATCTCAGGGGACGAAGAAACCTATTGAGCCCCCTGAACTCCAGAATAGGACGAAGTCCCCTGTCCTGCTTGGGGACCAAGAAATAGCAGGAGAAAAACCCAGCCGCTCTTCACCATGGCCTCCTTATTCAAGAGGGTCGACAGTTCTGCCCGCGGTATCTCCGCAGGAGAAAGTGTCCGAGCTCGTCACCGGACGGCCAGGGATTGGGAATTGTCAGGAGGGGGGAGCACGTGAGGATGCCTGAGCCTTGGTAGCTGGACCTCTTCCTCTACCTTGCCTGCAACTGGTATGCATATGAAAAGCCTCCAGTTGGGCCCTAAGGTCACCCAGCTCCCATGGTGCCTGAAACCTCTTCTGCGCAGCGGTGACTCTCCCGTGCCTGCTGCAGCAACTTAGCTGCATCGAGACCAAGCATAGTTGCTGACTGGTCTACCTGCAGCTTCAATAAACAGTCCCAATCTTCCTACTGGAGCTTGGACTGGGACAGCCTCAGGTGGCGTCTGAACACCCCGGAGAATGCCAGAGCTCTACCTGTGGCCTCTGCCTACTCCTTCATAATGGAGAGGCATGAAGAAGCTGTGTGAAGCTCACCAATGACGCTGGAGTCCCAGGGACCTCCCTGCACCCGATGGGACAGGGTACAAAGGTAGAGCAACATAATGGCTATGGTATTAGCCAGGTGCATCTGCATGATCATTGCTCTGTGCAGCTTAGACAGCAGACCATCCATAACCCTGCAGTTCCTGCTAAGGCAGGTGGCTTTGCTCAGGATAGACCTGGAGGGAGAAACCAACAGATTAAGGGCTTGATTGACCAGAGGGGGTGACGCACAGAAAATCTGCTCTCTGTCATACATATTTGAAAATCTCCTACATGACCACTTGCATTTCTACTGGTGAATCAAACTTTGGCACACCAGCTATTTAAAGTCAGGCAAGAGGGGCACGTGTGCTTGTGCAGGGTGTGCCTCTACATCCTCTTCGAACTGAGAAATGGGCGCTATGAGGCTTTCAGGGAGGGCAATGTCCAGAGCCCTGGTTGCCCTACCAATAAACTTTTCAAAATGGCAGGTTGATTCCCCTCTTGAGGTGCTGCCTGCCATTTGCTGCCCACAGGATAACATATTATCCTCAGAAGAGTAGACAGTCTCCATGTCTATGTCCTCTTCCTCCTCTTCACCAGCCTCCAACACTGGAGCGGAGGGAGAAATGGGGTTAGTATGAGGTCAGACTGCAGTAGGCTCATGATTAGGGGGAGGCAGGAAGACCCGTCCAGCCTCTGAACACTCCCCTTTTCCCCTCGCAGTCGCTGCTATTTTCCCAACATTCGTCCTCTGTACTTCAGATTTCGCATCATTGTTTGTGCAACTAATTTCACAGGCGCTCTTCAGCATTGCGTTATTATTTAAAGGGTTTAGTTTGGAGATGAAGTTTGGAGAAAAGTCTCAACATCCTCCGATTCTTCTTTGCTGTCAATGCAATTTGTTTTTCCCAGACAGGCACGTGGTGATGAGATCCTGCCCTGAATTACAAAATATTGGCCCTGAATTACGAAATGCTGGTCTGATCTTTTGGAAACCTGACGATACTATGTCCCGCCTACTGATAGCCATAACCTTACAGCACTGCTGTAAGGTTATGGCTACCAGTCTGTTACAGTATGAAGGTCTGTAGCTGATCAGGACTTTTCTGAAAGCTCAGAAGTTTGTTCAGTTTTTTGCTGAACCAAATCTCCAACGTGAACTAAAGAAAGTCTGACACATGAACAGAGAAGAACTACAGCAGCAGCAGTCGGAGAACTGACCTCAGAGTCTCCAGTCGACAGTTTGGACTCTCCAGTCCAGCAGACAGCAGCTTCACTGCTGAATCCTGCATGTCGTGGTTCCCAGTCAGGTCCAGCTTTGTCAGGTGGGAAGGGTTAGACTTCAGAGCTGAGGCCAAGACTTCATAATGAGTGTCTAAGAGTTTAGTTCCTGTTAGTCTGTGATGAGAGAATAAATACAAGGTATGTTGTAAAAGTAGCAATAAGAATTATAAACAATTCAATTTAATGTATTTAACACCAAAACACAACTTTATTCATGTACAAAAAAAAAAATTGTAACTCAGGAACTGATGATGAGCAAGCAACGAAATGTGTACCAATTACTGATTCCGGTCATATCTTTCTCCTGCTTCTTGTGCCTGCAGGAGCAGTAGTCTTGGGGCTTATTATCTATCTAACCTCGTAGTGTTTTTTTTCTTGTTATATTTATATTTCTTAATTTCAATGGGATCAAATGTCCTCGTCCATTTGCGGTTGTTCTGTTTTTCATGGTTGCAATCACTTTAACTAATGCAAACATCTAAGTTAAATAGAGCCATTTGCACCTGATATCAGTGATGCTTTTACTCTCAGTAAATCACCAGGAAAATGGGTGCAAAATAAATCTGCAAACTTTTGGACTAAACACACAATTTAGTACCCTTTATCTGTGATTTTAGTAAATCAGGCCCTAAATGTGGTATCGCAGGCTGTTGTGCTGTTTTCTTTCTGAAATATTCCGACACTGCATGTCGGCCACATGTCAGAGTTCAGCTCTCCATCCTGACACAAACTGAGCTCTCCATTTTTGACACCATGTGACAGCTGATTTAACACATAGATCAGGGCTAAATACAGTTCAATGTCATCAATACCCATCAGTTAAAAAAAAGAAATTAATCCGCCTGAAATCAGTCTGAAAATCCCAACTAATAATCTACTCTGACAAATAATGTAAAAATGTACGCAAATCAAAAGAAGAAATGTTTGTTTCACTGATCAGCATTAATCACAACCAGCTAGAACAATCTACATTTAAATCCTCACAGTTTTGTAAACAACCCAACTGACCAATCAGCTGTTTAAATGTGAACTAAATCCTGTGTGTATGTGAAGAACCAAACTACTGATCTGATTGATAACGTTAATGATCACATGTGGACTCACCGAGCCGTCCTGCAGTTCCTCACAGCTGGGATCAGTCTCCGTCGTCCCTCTGATGATGTATTATACTTCTCCAGGTCCAACTCATCCAGAACCTCCTCTGACATCTGCAGCATGGAGGCCAGACCTGAGCAGTGGATCACAGAGAGTTCCTTCTCTGATCTGTTCTCTGACTTCAGGAACTCTTGGATCTCCTGATGGACTGAGAGGTCGTTGATCTCCATCAGACAGTGGAAGATGTTGATGCTTCTGTCTGGAGAGATCTCATCACTGTTCACCTTCTTCAGGTGGCTGATGGTTCTCTGGATGATCTCTGGACCGCTCTCTTTCTGACCCAGCAGGCCTCCTAAGAGTCTCTGGTTGGTCTCCAGAGTGAGGCCATGAAGGAAGCGAACAAACAGGTCCAGGTGGCCATTTTTACTTTTGAGGGATTTTTCCATAGCTGTCTTCAGGAAACCATTAAGAGGTGAGCTCTTGTATTTTTTTTCCAGAAAGTCTTCCAGCACCTCTTTGTTCCTGGTGGTGATACAGTGGAACATGTAGACTGCAGCCAGAAACTCCTGAACACTCAGATGAACAAAGCAGTAAACCGTTTTCTGGAAAATCACACACTCTCTCTTGAAGATCTCTGTACAAACTCCTGAGTACACCGAGGCCTCTGTGATGTCCAGACCGCACCGCTGCAGGTCTTCTTGGTAGAACATGATGTTTCCTTCCTCCAGTTGTTTAAACGCCAGCCTCCCCAGCTTCAGAAGAACTTCCCCGTCAGCCTCCGTCAGCTCCCGTGGACTCGTCTCATGTCCGTCGTACTTCTTCTTCTTCCTCTTGGTCTGAACCAGCAGGAAGTGTGAGTACATGTCAGTCAGGGTCTTGGGCAGCTCTCCTCTCTGCTCGGTGGTCAACATGTGGTCCAGAACCGTAGCGCTGATCCAGCAGAAGACGGGGATTCCACACATGATGTGGAGGCTCCTGGAGGTCTTGATGTGGGAGATGATGCTGCTGGACCGCTCTTCATCAGCGAACCTCCTCCTGAAGTACTCCTCCTTCTGGGCGTCAGTGAAGCCTCGTACTTCTGTCAGTCTGTCCACATGCTCAGGAGGGATCTGATTGGCCGCCGCGGGTCGGGAAGTTATCCAGACGAGAGCTGACGGAAGCAGATTCCCCTCGATGAGGTTGGTCAGCAGCACGTCGACGGAGGACTCGTGAGTGACATCAGCCAGCTTCCTGCTGCTGAAGTCCAGAGAGAGTCTGCTTTCATCCAGGCCGTCCAAGATGAACAGAAGCTTCCAGACAGCGAGCTGCTCTGCTGAGACCTTCTGTAACGTTGGATGGAAAACACGGAGCAGCGTGAGAAGACTGTACCGCTCATCTCGGATCAAGTTCAGCTCCCTGAACGACAGCAGAATCACCACGCTGACGTCCTGGTTCTCCGAGCCCTCGGCCCAGTCCAGAGAGAACTTCTGCACCGAGAAGGTTTTTCCGACACCGGCGACGCCGTTGGTCAGAACCACTCTGATGGGTCTCTGATGGTCGGGGAAGGCTTTAAAGATGTCGTGGCACTTGATTGGAGCGTCATGGAGGATCTTCTTCTTGGTCTCCAGCTGCCTCACCTCATGTTGGGTATCAACCTCTTCACTCCGTCCCTCTGTGATGTATAGCTCCGTGTAGATCTTCTTCAGGAGGGTTCCACTTCCTCTTTCATCACTTCCTTCAGTCACATGTTCACATCTCCTCCTCACACTGATCTTATGTTCATCTAAAACCTGCTGCAGACCAACATCTGGACAAAGAAGAGAACAGCCGTCAGACTAACTCTACCTGTTTTCATCAACAACAGTCTCTTACTTTGTGTCTAAATGTCCTGGTTCAGGACTGAACTCTGGAGGATGACCTTTGGACCAGTCGCTCTTCACAGACAGACAGATGGATCCTAGAGACTCTGCTCGCCGTCTGTGTAACTGACATCTGCAAACACAAACATGTTTCTGTTCATTTTCTTCTGACCTGTGAAAGCTTGTTATCAGCTCAGTTAAAAATCCAGTATCTGTGATGGTACAGGATGCATTAGTGCACACGGCATGGGTAGCTTGAACACCTGGAAGGAAGCATTAATGCTGAATGATATATTCAGGTTTTGGAGCAACATATGCTGCCATCCAGACAACGTCTCTTTCAGGGAAGGTCTTGTTTATTTCAGCAGAACAACGTCCAACCACATTCTGCACGTATTCCAACAGCATGGTTCTCTAGTAGAAGAGTCCAGGTCTCCTTCAAATATGGCTAATAACTGAATCATGAACAACAGTCTCTTACTTTGTGTCTAAATGTCCTGGTTCAGGACTGAACTGTGGTGGATGTCCTTTGGACCGATCAGTCTTCAGAGACTGACAGATGGATCCTGGAGACTTAGCCCGATCCTCCTCTTCCTCCCCACAAACATTCATCGTTTGGACTTCAGTCAGTCTGAGAGGGAAAAAAAACAGCGACACTGACTGTGAGCTCAGAAAGGACCAAAGTGAAAGTATCACACAGATTCATGTTTCTCTGTTCTCAGTCAGTTTCTTTGTTTCCAAAGATGTTTACTCTACAGTTAAGAGGAAGGAAACTCATTCACAGACTCCAAAAGTAAAACTTTCTGTTGACACACGACAGCGGACACCACATCCTGCTGCAGGCTTCTTCTGACCACAACAAGAAGCCCTGAACTCAGTCTATCTGATGCATTGTCAATTTTGTATGAATATTGTGTCCTAAACAGGAATCATTAAACTCACCACTGCTGCTGCTCAAACAAAGTCCATATTTAATCTTTTACGGGTGAAACTCTTCATGACGGCTGTGAAGTTGTCATGCCTATCGTCTCCT